>NC_134408.1:26530853-26710853 GCF_038048845.1 Mixophyes fleayi | reverse complement strand
ATTTATATTTCAAGTAGAGATGTTCACTGACCCCTGTGTTTTGGATCTGAATTAATTTAGTGTTTTGGTAAAACTGCCCTCGAGGGTTTTGGTTTCTGATTTTTTTCTAATCATTTCCAGTCAATTTTTGTCAAGTGACAAGAACACAGCTACCCCTGTTACTGTGTGATCAATGGCACTGAGCAATGTCACTGGATAATGGAGAGTGACAAGAACACTGCTACCCCTGTTTCTGTGTGAGCAATGGCGCTGGATCTCCTGGGGAGGGAGGTACTCATGGAATCCAAAACCGCGAGGTCCGACAACGCAACAATGACGTTTTGCCTCGATTCAGATCCGAGGACGCACGAGTGTAACGAGCCGGCTCACGAGCCTTCTCGGATCCCCTAAGTTCGGGTTGGCTCAGTTTTCAGACAACCGAGCCTGAGCATCTCTAATTTTAAGATCTATTGTCATAATGTCCATTAAATAAAGATATAGTCATAGTCTACCTCCGAGAGTGCATGCAAGAAATGAGAAAAGTTATTCTGAGGGCATTATCCCACCACCTGAATATGAAGGGTTTGGACAAACCTAGGGAAACGCTGCATCCATTGAGTTTTGTGTGTATTAAGCAGCAATGTACAGTGGGAGGGAAAAAAAAAATATTGGTTACATTAAGCCACCTGTGAACACAACCCCAACAGAAGTGTATTTTCCCCTGGATATCTCATCATTTACCCTCTCTCTGCACCAGTATCAACATTCTTATGTAGTTATATATATATATATATATATATATACTGAAGATTACTCAGGCCATAAAAATCAGTGCCTGTGCCAGGAAACCATCCACACTTATCCGGTTGCATTGTAGGCATCAAGAATCCAAATAAGATAATAAACAGTGTGAAAAAGATTTGCAGATTTTGTTTTTATTTGGGGGGCAGGGACGGTGATAGTTCAGGGGTAAAACAGGAGCGTGAGGCTGAACACACCAGTCACTTATCTAGGATGCATTGCCTCAGACTGTAACACTACCTCTAGATATTAAAAGCCAAGAGCTGGAGTTCGCTGCCAATACACATGAACATTATATGGGGGTAGAGAGAGGAGATCTCACCACAACACACTGTGCAAACATCCAACACAGCGAGTCCAGGACCTGCAGCTTTCAAATGAATATTTCACTTCCCTTATGCAAACATAAAAGATCTGCTAGGTGGACAATATATACAAAAGGCACTTGAAGACCTCTCTTAGTGATCAAGGTTGTGCTTTGCATACAAATCTGCTGACAGTGCAATATGTTTATTTCTGCAAGTCAGTAGCTTGGAATATAGGACACAGACACTGCAGCATCTGTGATGAATAATATTCTGAGGAAAGAGCCATTAGGATATTTGTATATTCTTCCTGTGTTTGCGTGGGTTTCCTCCGGGTGCTCCAGTTTCCTCCCACACTCCAAAAAACATACTAGTAGGTTAATTGGCTGCTATCAAAATTGACCGTAGTCTGTGTGTGTGTATATTAGGTAATTTAGACTAAGCCCCAATGAAGCAGGGACTGATGTGAGCGAGTTTCTCTGTACAGCGCTGCGGAATCAGTGGCGCTATATAAATAAATGGTGATGATGATTTGAGGAAAAACAAAATGTAGTTCACTCTCCTCAATATCTTATCAGCTTCCTTCATTACTGCTGTCTGTCCTTATGGACACTGGAGAAAGCTTGGAACAGTCAGATGCTCTAGATATACAGTTCAGCCAAATAAATCACACAGAAAACAGCAAATTACAGGTTCTCTTCTGGCAGCATCCAATCCCCTTTCCCTCTAGGATATATTCTCCAAGTTACGTGAATATAGATCCAGTTAGAAGCGGTTGTGCGGAGTTCTTGGGCTAACGCTCACATTTTATGAACAGAAACTTAACATGGAGAGAAGTGTGATGGACAATAGATGGAAGTAGACACAAACTACTATAGGAAATTCACATGGAAAGCACAGCATGAGGTCAGTGTCTAAGTCTTGCAGCCACAAGGTAAAAATAATCACTTTGTAACATGTCACAGATAGTAAAGCAGTAAATAACTAAGTGACTCCATTCCACAAACCTCTTAAAAGATTAAAAGTGGCCCCTCTAAAAATAGAGTCTCCTGTATAGCAGATAAATGGAGGAAAGGTTAACGCTTACTGACAGCAGACCCTGTAAGATACATATTCTCAGACTGATGTTTGATGCGTTTAACGCTCTCAGCACGTGACTAATAGGGGAACATCAAAGCATCTTGTAAATGTGTTCTAAATACAAAGCTGCCCGACACGAATCACAATAAGCACAACTTTGTTCCTCGTTGTATTGTCAAAGTGGATGAGGCACTGAAAGATGCAGTGTTTAATATATCTCCCTCCTTAGTGGTGAATGCAGGATGCCCCTGTGCACTTATTCAATTTAACAGACTGTATAAGACTTGAAGAACTCATCTAGCATACACTAGATACCTTGCAAACTAAAGATATGATCGTTTGCCATTTTGGGGGCAGAGTAAACATGAAAAATTATCTTGCTCCATTCATAAAACAATTTGCAACAAAAGTCCATGCAATTACACAAACCTGACATCCAAGACACTGTCACACTAGCAGAACAGCACACCGGTCATTGGCCATGGCCGACAGTTTGATGGTCAAAAGGTGATTTTTAATGTGTCCATGAGGATGGGAGCACTGTGGATGGGACATGTCATGGCTGAACTGATGGGAATGGGCCTTAGAATATGGACATATCAAACGTGTCATCTGCACTGACTCCAGCCCCTCATACACTCAGTTATCCTGATTTGTCACTGTCTGTAGTGCTGGAGACTGTACAGATAAAGGTTTTATATGGTGGTTTGTGAATTTAATGTGTCTAACAACTATACATAGATATTCTAGTGTAATGTGAATAGGTTTTAGTGTAGGGAGTGAGAGTCATGTAACATGTATTAGTAGAATGCACAAGGGACATGGTGTAATCTGGAATGTGATGAGATGTAGTTTTGTGTTCAGGAAATAACTATAGCCCAGGGCTGGACAACACCAGAGTCTCCAAAACTCCCCCTGATGCCCGGAGCAGGACTCTTACCCATCCACCCTCACCTGAAGCAAGTGGCTGCTGAACGCCTGATCTCTAGTGCATCAGCTGGAAACCATGACAGCTTCCTGGCCTTACAGGGAAATGGTCCCAGCTGCTGCAAGGAAGGGGCCAAGTTAGGCTCAGATAGGCTCCAAGCAGCCTCATTAGATTTGCAGACAGAATTGCTATGTGTATATGGGAGATGAAAGGGAGGACTTACCCTGGAATTAGATTATATTAAGAGCTGTAGTTCTGATTAGTTCATTAACCCTTGTATTTTATGATTCAGTGGTTTAAGACTACAGAAAGGAGTTATAATGTATTAAAAGCAACTGGTTTGTGTACAAAGTATTAAGTGTAATAAGGTCCCATTTTGCACCAACATACTGCCCTCCCCTCCTATAAAAAGGGTTTGCAATTTCTCATCTGTGTGGCAGAAAGTACAAATTGCTCCATTAAAGAGGCCACGTCTGAGGGTTGGAGTATGTGACAATCACGTGACATGACGAGAGGTATCCCAGGTGAAGTGATTCCTAGGATTAGTTTAAGATTCGTACTGCTAGCTTACTAACCATAGACCTACAGTCCTTCTGTCTACAGCATGAGCTCCTTCCAGAACCAGCTTACACCATTATCTACCACAATTATGTTGTGTTCTCTCAGGCCCCCTACTTTCAGCTCCAAATTTCATTCTCAGCGAGTACTTCTCGGTTCAATAAACACACACTTATGGCTTCTTTCTTGTGCCTTGATTTGATATTCACTATATGTACAACAATGCTGCGCATTCCTGGATACTTGAGCTTAAATAAAGTGTAAAACATGAACATATGTTGAAATAAAAGAACGAGGCGTGAAAAATGTGACCTCCGCATGCAAAGAGGACCACGAAATCTGAGAGCAGAGAATATCCAGGAAACCCATTAAATACAAAATGTGTGCAACTAACCCTAGTCAGGACATAAAGTACCACCGCAAGCTGCAGAGCAGATGATGGCGTACAGGGAGTACGGAGGAGAGATCTATCTGTATCATATATTTCCCGTCTTCTTGTCCGTTTCCACCCTGACAAGATGTGCATCCTAAGATTGGTTTCCTGTATGTTCCTGTAGCTCAATATTTGACTTGTGAACAGTCAGGATGCTTTTTAGAGAATATTACTTCAGCTCACATAACCAATCTCTAAAATGTATCTGTCGCCTACAGAAAGTGTAAACACATCATTGACAGATTCCACTGCAACAATGTACTTGGTAAGGGAATCTTTCATAGTAAGAGATATAAACATAACTTAAAACTATTGGCAAACATATCACTAGAGTCTAGTAACGGTTTCCGTTAATCCTACAGGACAGCACCACAGATACTTCCCATCTACATATTAGAGACAGGAAGCAAATGGCGTTATAACATACACACACACACACACATATATATATATATAGGCATTGCATGGGAGTTAATCTGAAAAGCACAAAAACTGACCCACTAGGTCCACATAGAACAGTGGATCCCAACTTTTTCAGTTCAAGGCACCCTTAAGCCAAAATAATTGCCAAGTAGTCCACCTGCCCTTACTACTGGCTCTGGCCGAGGCACCCCTGTGAGATCTCCGAGGCACCCCAGGGAGCCTAGACACAGTTTGGGAACCACTGAGGTGCAATGTGACATCTTGGCAAAACCATGTTGTGCTGCTAAGGGGGGGGGGGGGGGGGGGGGGGGTTATAAAATGTGTGGACAGATTTAGGATTGGGAGGGGAGCAAGTCTTAGCTTATCTCAGTGTAAACCTAAACCTGCCGTGTGCGACATGCAAGACCTGGCAGTATTTATGTTGCATGCAAAAAAACAAACAAAAAAAAACAAACTAAAATTTGCACACCTTGTACCCTTCAGCTGGTTTTATGTCTAACTTTAAAAAACAAACGCATGTTTTGTGAACTGAAGTGGGAGAAGCAGCCTGTACAGCGAGCAGACAGATCATATGGATGGGACATGCCACGTTCAGCAGTTCTGTGCAGAAGATCCTGGATGGAATGTAACAGTTTACTGGGGCAAACGTCTTACACATGATACAGAACAACACAGCGATAGCCTCGGTGTCCGTCCCCTGCATTCTGGAACATTCTACAAACATTTGACAGAGGAAGGCTCTCGGAAAGCTCCAGTACATAAACTTGTTGTAGCTGGGCATTTATTTTGGTACCTTAGGTTCACATTTCAATTGAGAACGTTTTGTTTTTTTTCGAAAACAGGAACCATCAGAAGGTGATTTACTAAACACACTTCTGAAAATCAATTTACATCTATATTTCCCCTTCTGTGGCACTTTTGCAGACAATGTTTATATAAACAGAAGCCAATGCTGGTATCCACAAGGCGTCTGCCTTTCACCTGGCACATAGTAATGCTGCAGCGTCAAACATTCTGGGAGGGTAAAAACCAGGCCCTCCGTACCTAGAGACAAGACTGGCAACATTGATGCCCACGCTGTACCCATCCAGCACTAATGTCTAGAAAAGATGGTGCTAACTGGCTGGAACCAAACCACAAGGTCACAAAGGCAAACACAATAAAAATTGCTGCAGTAGTTTGTTTTTACAAGAGAATTCATGTGCTAATCGATCAACAACTACGGGGGTTTGCGTTTTTAAATATAAAAAAAAAATTGTTAGAATATTCGGTATGTACAAAAGTTATACTTACATACACCTGATAATTCGCTCATCAATACACAGAAGGAACCCATAAAGACACTTTTCACCCTGACCAGTTTGGGTAGAAGCTTCTGCTGTAACGTTTTGAATAAGATCCATCCTACAATCTATTTATATACACAGGAAATAAGTGTGGGACGTACTAAAAGCTGCAAGACTGTTCCTCATCTAGATTCTGTACATCACACACATCTTGTGATACAGGGTATTGGTTTCTAAACCAGTGATCTGGTAACAAATATCCTACTGGTAAGTTCTAAATGATGATCTCTGCAACTTAGTGCTGTGGAAGCAAAATCTAAATGCAGATTATGACTTATCTGGGGCTCAGTGATCTACCAGCATCCATCAGGTATCTCCTGAGGTCAGGGTGGCTGTCCTCAGTCCTGCCCATAGCTTGCTCTCTATGTATTAAGGCGAAGGCTGTCTGGGCAGGATAAGAGCCCTATGTTCAGGGAAGCTCTCCTAGTTTCTGCCAAGTAAGGACACCTGGAAATCCGCTGGAACATGGAAACACAGGTAAGTAATTATTTGCATTTACATTCATGAAATTCCAAAAAAAACACCTGATATTTCAGTGTTGAGTGGATTTGGTCTTTCAGACCTTGATTGCCAGGATGAGTGGAACTCTTCCTATAGCACTATAAGGGGTCATGGAGAGGATGAGTCCCACTCTGCATTTCTGGGGTTAAGTAAACCCACTGATAATGTATAGGTCATCTGATACTACCAGAAGAGTAACATGCTCTCGTTGGCGTCACTGTGTGTTCATGCACAGACTAGTAGAGCCTATGGGAAATGCAAGGGATAGGAGGAGGGTCTTTTGGAGGCTTTATCTCCCATCCCTGGCACTTAGCAGGTAGGGGGCAAACTTGTTTCCTCCTAATCTTTTTTGATCAGTAGGTAATATATATTTGATGAGCCCAGCACAAGGGCAAGCTAAGCCTCAGCAGTGAACGGGTTAAACCAGTGGTTCCCAAACTTTTGCAGTTCGCGGCACCCTTAGCATAGGCAAACTGAGGGGGGGGGGGGGGGGGTTCTAGGGCCTGGAAACCCCCCCTCCAAGCCTGGGACAATGTATAATTGAAGTGGCTGGACCCTGCCCCCACTTCACACGGTTCTGCTTGAAAAGGGAGAGCTGCTTGCACCTAACAGTAGTGCATGCAGCATTGCCCATGTATATTATAGGGATAGGAAGAGTTGGAGAGCAGCCCAGCACTGTCTAATATTATAGCCACACCCCCCATGCATACTGGTCACGCTTACTGGTGTTGAGGTGTGGAAACCCCACTCTACAAATCCTGCGTTTGCCCCTGCTTAGAGTCTCCATAATTTTTTCAAGGCACTCCTCCAAAATAATTACCGAGCAGTCCTGTTTTATAAGTAGCGGAGTCAAAAAACTTAAGTATTTAGGTCAGGACAGAAATAATTATTTAGTTGTATGCAAAAATAATACGCATAAATCCATGGGAAAATAATTTTTATATTTTTTTTCAATTATATTTCTGTCAAAGGATAATTTACAGCTAAATTACTCTGTGCCCTCCATCTCCGCACACTCTGTGCCCTCTCTTCTGTCTTACCAATTCGGCGATGCCCGGGACCCAGCATCCTCTCTCCTGCTGCTTGTCACTGAATGTTGGGCGAGATGACGTCAAGCCCGACATTCAGTGACGAGAGGAGGATGCTGGGTCCAGGCCAGAGAAACCAACAAAGAGGTTCCGTAGCAGCTGAACAGTAAGGACGATGAGTGGAGGAAGTTGTTGCAGGACCTGGTGCTAACAACAATACCCTGCAACAATTAGGGACACCAGTGTGAGGTCAGACGGTGAGTGACCCCAGTAGGAGCCGTCAGGGTGGCCCATCAGAGTCACCTTAACTTGATTTGCAACATTTCTTGCGTTTAATTTGGATTTTTACCTTAAGACACATTCATTTTTTTAAAGTTTCTGGTGAGCACAACCAATGTCTATTTGATAAGATAGATGTCTTATTTTGTCATCAATCAGACATGTTTAGTGCGAGGAGGAAGGGAAGAGAGGAGGAGGAGGAGGGGGGGGGGGAAATCAGAAGGGGGCTCGGTGCTGCATGCTGTGTGTAACTAACTCACTTAATGTCTTTAGCCAAAGGCAGAGTTTGTTTTCTATCTAGAGCTTCTTCTTCTACTGGAAGCCCAACAACATGCAGCTCCGGCACTAACAGAGGAATGTTTAAACAGGTTACCCCCTCCCAACTCTTCAGCCATAAAACAGATCTCTGCTGGGATTGTCTCTCTGTTTTACAAGTTTTCCCATTTACATTCAGTCATTCCCCCATTAATCATCCTAGTTGGAGGATTTAAGGAACACTAAATATCCAGACCTACAGCAAAGGTTTATTTTTTTTTACATTGAACACAATCAATATCACTTCATTTCTTTAACCCCCAGTCCAGCTGTGCTCTATGGAGAAATAACTAAGCATAGACGACTGGGCAACAGAAAAGCATGATAAGCACATGTCATTTACACGCAAACAACAATGGTGAATAGCTCTACAATAAGGTGCTCTACTACAACGCAAGTCACGGCTATTACTGAGAAACACAGCACCTATTATTCCTGTCCTGTAAGCCGGTCACACCCAGATATCTCCTGCTGAGAGGTGAAGCCCGCTGCAGAGATCTCTTGGAGCGTGTAATGCCTTAGAAACAAAAGCGGTGTGTAACAAGACAGGGGTGAAACCACGTCCCTGCCATTGTGCTGTCAGATTCCATTTATTCCTAGCAGACAAGTATGATGTACTAGCTGTGACCACAATACTGTAATTAACCACAACAGTGCACAAAATACACTGCAGCAGAAGACAGACACTAATACATCTTTCATCTGTGTCTTCCAGGACAAAACCACAGAGGGCTGCATGTCAGTACTGGCCAGGGGCTCTCAGAGGGAATTACACCCTGGTGTAAACCAGCCACAGTTGAGCCAATGCTGCTGCTCAACACAGGACTATTGTGCAATGTGGTCACACATGTGGGTGGCCAAATTAGACAAGCCCTAGCCATTCACAATCTCAGGCCGATGGTATGGTTCACTTCTGGCTCCACGGCAGCCAGTTAGTGCGTTCAGAAGATGACCGCGCAGACAGCGGTAACCTTCCAACCACACCCGACAAAGACCCTCTCAATTTCAACAGGATCATTATTGGGGATTGTGGATTTCAGCACACAGACAATGATATCTGGTTCATAGCCAGATATCAATCCCAGAGACGTATACAAATATATAAAGACAGTTTTCACTTCAATTACCAGGCCCCTGGTCACATTACACTGTTAATAACTTTTGTTTGGTTTCCACAATCAAATTTTACACCCCACCCTTAAGACACATAAGGATTCCCTATGGTGGTATTATGGACCAGTGAGCTAACTCTGGCCACAGATGGGACATTACTGCCATCTGTATATGTTATACCAAATACACGAGTGGTGAGCCCCTTCACAGGCGTGCCAAAATAGGCAACACCTATATCACCTAAATCTACATCATCCTATCCCAGTTTTACTTTGTTTAATGAAAGAACCACCTTACAGAACATTACACAGGCTTGTTATATATACACAGATGTCTGACATGTAGAACTGAGGTATATCAGTATTCCAGGGTCTAGGACAGCCACATGTATTATCTCTATGCTTCACTCAATCTTCTTGTACAGGTTTGTGGATACCGGTCACACTAAATGCTGATTTCCCTCACAGAACGCAAAATTGTAAACTCGTGGAAACCAAACTATTCTTACATTTTTTTTTGCTTGAAAAGTTAATCATCATCTATTTATATAGCGCCACTAATTCCACAGTGCTGTACAGAGAACTCATTCACATCAGTCCCTGCCCCATTGGAGCTTACAGTCTAAATTCCCTAACACACACACACAGACCGAGAGAGCCTAAAGTCAATTTAATAGCAGCCAATTAACCTACTAGTATGTGTTTTTGGAGTGTGGGAGGATCCGGAGCACCCATAGGAAACCCACGCAAACAGGGAGAACATACAAACTCCACACAGATAAGGCCATGGTCGGGAACTTATGACCCCAGTGCTGTGAGGCAGAAGTGCTAACCACTAAGCCAGTTTATCTGTGGCCTACATGCAGCGGAGGGATATTCAGCCGTACAATCACTGAGAACTAACGATATCATGCCTCAGGGAAATCCCCAGCAAAGTGGAAGATTTTATTGATATTGATACTCGCTCAGTCCCCACAAAATAGCTGCCTCCATTTTCATTGCACCTTAGTGCGGGTCATAAAAATTATACAATCCAGCACTGTGGTGTTACATTACTACAGTGATTCCCATCGGTTCCATTGCGTGCCACCTGCCGACATGCTCTCCGAATGATTTTTGCATGACAATGGTGTTAAAATACTCCTAAAAAACAAGACCAGGACTATGAACAAATATTAGTACTCTTAACAGAGTAAGGCAAAATTATGGCTGTTAAAACTTAAGAAAATATAGATCACAATTCATCCACAATACCTGATGGACGCATTGTATTCTTCACCAACATCCAGCCTGTTGTGTTGCAACACATGGGCTGGTAATCATTGCATTACTGGACAGATTTCATAAAGAATCCATGGGACACATTTCAACTATTTATGATCTGAAGTACCTCAGATTCCTGTAGAATGCGCGTCCTTCATGTTTCCACTAAAATTTGTGAAGTTAATAAGCCGGTTATTAGTGTGACCTCCATTCCCCATAGCAGAGCGCTAATGAGTGCATTTTGCAAAGCTTTTCCCACAATTTTTCCAATATACATTACTTCCTTAAAGTCGACTTGTCAGATAGTATTATAAAATAGAAAGCTAGCAGAACACACTGAGTAAAAGTAGAGTAGTCAGATAGAATATGCAGCTAATAACTAATTATTATTTAGAGAAGTCAACAAAACAAAATTGTATGCCTGTTATAAATGTCTTGGGCATTAGTCCAATGAGTTGTTTTGTGTGACCACAATCTCATGTGATCAGTCAGAGCCAATCTGCTGAAAGCTGGCAGCTTCATGAGGTCACAGAAAGCTTCCCGGGAGCACAACAAGGATGCTCCTGCCAGTACCGGGGCTGTTCACACTCAATACTCGTAGCTGCCAAGAAAACTGCAAACTTCATACTGACAGGTAAAAAGATGAATACAGGAAATGAACTCTACAGCGGTAACACACTTCTGAATGATTCTACTTATAGTGGCTTTCAAACAGTGAGTGCAATCCTACAACATAACCCCCAAAATGAATCAGACAGTTTTCCCGAGAATAGGGATACTAATATATGTGTAATTATTTAAGGTATGGTGGAGTTATATTGCCTGGAATAAAAAATAAACTTTTAGATTCAGTGTAATATGTTGAAGAGCTGAAACCTAATCACTATTAGGAGCAGATCACTGTACATATGTCAGTAGCTGCCAGGCCTTCCCTGCACAAAGGGAAATCCTTGGTGATGTCACCATTTAGTTGAAACAGAATTTCCTGTAATCAATTGGAAAGTCCCAGGCCTTTCCCACTTAGCTGTATGTAGTATTTGCTTTGAACACTGTTTAGAGTGATTGAATGGGCCATAAAGTGGTAGTTCCTGACCACATCACTGCAGCCCATGGCTGTCATTACCAGGCCCACCCAGCAGTGACCTAACTATACAGCTGGCAAATTGTATTTATTTATTTCTAGGGTTGGGGGGTCTTGTGTTCAAGTCCATTCACCTTACATTATTTACAGACTATCAGCATGAAGAACACATGAAAGGCCACTCTCTAAATGTCACTGTGTGTAAAGCCTTAAACACCTTGTAATAAAAATAAAACAGGGAGGTATGGATTACTACTCTTGATGTCATCTTTCGACTTTATGGATTTTGAAAGAATGTTCACAACTAGACAGGTTTACAACTCCTTAAGTGCAGCTTCCAAGCTGCTTAACCCCCAGAAAAGTGTATGAGGGGTAAGAGACACATAACATTGTGTAAACATTGTTGGTAAGGACTCGTGTGTCTCCTTCTCTTGTGCACACAAAACTGACATGGTGATATATTAAAAAGCTTAGAAGGAGATCTACAGTGTTAAACTGCACACTATCCCCACTGCAATTACTAGAAGTGGGTATACAGAGTCTAACTTCATTACAAAGTTTATGTGCAAGAAAAAAAAAAAAAAAAAAAAAAAGATTAAGTGACATATTTACTAAACTGCAGGTTTGAAAAAGTGGAGATGTTGCCAATAGCAACCAATCAGATTCTAGTTATCATTTATTTTGTACATTCTACAAATGGACAGCTAGAATCTGATTGGTTGCTATAGGCAACATCTCCACTTTTTCAGACCCGCAGTTTAGTAAAAATAACCCTAAGACTACATCTAAACACCATACTGCAGGAAACAAAACAACTAAATGCTGATCGTCGTTTTCAGAAAGCCACGTCAGAGCATATAAAATGTCCATCATCTTCCACACTTCTCTATACTATAAAATAACAAACGTGTTTAAACACAAACTGGACTGTACAGTCATGACCACTATGTAGCACTGTAAGTAAATGGTGGGAAGAATTTGTAAAACGTGCTGGGGGGATACAGCAAGTAATTCTAGGTATTCAGAAAGACACATCAAGATAAAAAAGTAGCAGAATTCTGTCCATAAATCTGGTGGGTTTGGATTTCCCAGTTGACATTTTCTTGGTTTATTGATATATTCCTACTTGATGTCAGAATAAAATGTTAGTGGGCAAAAACTAATTAAAATTCAAGAGCCCAAATATCATTGCAACCAGACCTGATTAAACCTGTCAGTTCTGCAAAATATGAATTACACTTGACATCTTTAAAATTAAATGACATTCTCCAACCCACAAGTCAACACACAACCATACTAGGATACGTTAACATCATTACCATGCCGGCCTAATCACACTGCACAAAATGCAACTTATAATATTACTATGAAGGAGAAAGCTCAGATCTGTAGGTTTACTATTCATGTCTAGTGACATCTTTCAGATGACTGGTGGCCCTGACAAACGTCCATATGTCAGAACGGAGTCACAAAATCGGTCACAAAAAAATTAATCAAACTAAAAGAGTACACGTGGGCTCCTGGGAATGAGTACAATTGTAAGTGTATCCATCAGATGTTAATCATTCTACCCTTTCCATTGTGATCATAAGGCCAATATACAACACCAATTTATATATTTGCATTACAAATACAATGGTGTACCTTAGTCTCTATGCAGGTCCACTCAATAACTGGTCCTTAACAGAATACACAGATAACAATCCACAAATATAATTTGCTAATGGCACAGTTATGATGAGCTAGGTGTGGTCTTGCAGTATAGATAAGATAATAAATGGTGTGAATTCCCCAATACAAAATTAAAATATAAATAAAAACCAGCATGCAATGATTAAATCCAGTCCTTCATCCAAACATCTAATGACATTGGCATCTTTAAGAAAAAAATATTTTTGTTGGCAGAAAGGCCATCATTTCAAGATGCAATAGAAGAAAATAATGTAATTGCAACTACATGGCAAAGAGGTCTGTAAGCAAAGCCCAGGGCTGTTTCCTGATCCTCACCACACACCTAATGCAGAACAAAGCCTGGGCTGAGCAGGCAGCATCTCCTCCTACCCAGGGGACAATAGTCTGCACATGGCATTAACCTCTTCCTGCCACTATAAAGCCAACAACGAGGTCTACAGGAGGGTTAAAGCCTTAGCACAGAGGTATGCAGCGCCTACATCTACAGCAATGACAGCACCACAAGTCCCAGCACGCCCAGCCAGCGGTCGTCAGGGCGTGCTGGGACTTGTAGTTCCACAGCATACCTCTTCTTTACCTCCACTGACCTAGAGCACCACTATGACACCATCAGGAACCATGGAGGGGAAAACACAGCATCATAGACCCAAGAGCTGACAATCTACGTATTCCCCCCAAGCACACTAGATATAATACACATTACACCGAGCACTAGGGACGATAGACAGGTCCCCAGGGCCATAGCTCACCTGGAGCTGGGCTTGCTGTCGCTCTCCAGGCCGAGGAAGGTGTGTGTGGAAGTCATGTCCGCGCCCGACTGCCGGAAAAACGTCCGGACCCTGACACAGCGCCAAACGTCTGCTCAGCGCTAGGGGGGGAAGCACAGGACGACGCGGGCTGCCGCACGATTGGCTAAGTCTGACTGCTTGTCACCGAGTCAACCAACCAGCGCCCAGCTCTGAGAGGACCGCCCTCCTTTCAATTCCCCGCCTTATACTTGTCGGATGTAGAAATGTCAGTCATTGCACTCTGTGTTCTAATTGGACAGAGGACTAGATCGAGGCGGGGCTTCCGCGCGTATCTCCTCCTCTACAGTGAAGGTAGTACCTGCCCATGAATGAACTTTAAATCATGGCGTCAGACTAAAATCGGGATTAAGGTCTTATTCCATCCTGTGTGTAATTTTGTTATATGTTAATAAATGAGACTATTGTCTCCAAAAGGGATCATCAGGCCTGTCCAACCTGCGGCCCTCCAGATGTTTGTGAAACTACAAGTCCCAGCATGCCCTTCCAGCTATCAACAGGTTGTCTAATGGCAAAGCATGCTGGGGCTTGTAGTTTCACAACACCTGCAGGGCCGCAGGTTGGACAGGCCTGATTTAGATGGTAGGTAGACTGTTTGTGTCCTCTATCTGCTTTGCTAGTTCACTTTGTAATGCCAGTGGTCATCTATGAGATTGAGAGGGGGGAGAATGACTCAGAAACTTTTTCAACACACCAACATCTGGACTCTGTTATCTCCTTTGCAATCTCCCACATGGTGTCAGATCAGAACCCCAGCAGGGTATCATCTATGTTGCAATCAGTGAAAATCTTTTGACATAGCTAAGAATGTGCTTCCCCTGGTTATTTTATTGTTTCTGTAACAAAAGGTATATAATGAACTGTTATAATCTGCCTCAAGTTTTGCCTGTCCAAGAAAAATATCTGTTTATGAGAGAAAATGAAAATAATATGTTCTTTCTTTGTTACAGCAGTACTAAGATCTACAGCTCTACCATCCATTTACAGTACTGACCAGGACACACATCCTAGTGGAAGAGATATACTAAGCTTTAGTATTTGAATAAAGCAATTTTTTTTATTAAGCAGTAGTTTTAAAATTTATATATCTTTTTTAAATATTTGTATCTATTTTTTACTATTTCATTTAATTTATTCTACTTACAAGGGTGACAGCAATCTTTGTCACTCATTTAGTTTTCATTAAAATCAAAGCTGTATAGCAGAGCGGAGATATGAATGAATGGTACTGAGGGTGAAGATGTGGAAGGGAAAGGGTCTGTCTTGTCTGCGTATGTTATAAACCTTGTCTCTCCTACTTACTTATCCTAAAGCGCCCACCCAAGGATTACCCTTTGGGCTAGATTTACTAAACTGTGAGTTTGGAAAAGTAGAGATGTTGCCTATAGTAACCAACCAGATTCTAGCTGTCATTTTGTAGAATGTATTAAATAAATAGTAACTAGAATATGATTGGTTGCTATAGGCAACAGCTCCGCTTTTTAAAAAACCCGCAGTTTAGTAAATATATCCCTTTGTCTTTATACCATGGGAATATGTCAAGATTAAAACATTACAACATTTATCTTTCATGTTTTCTTTTTACTTTGGAGAACAACTATTCTCTTGTAATTTGAAATTCATTTTAGTTTCTAAAAATTATGACACCCCCCAAAAGCCTCATGCCCTAGGCTGCAGTCTAGCCAGCCTATTGGATAATCGGGCTCTGACTTTAAAGATGTCCCTGAAATATCCTTATTTTTTATTATTAATCAACTACACTATTCTTTTTTTCTCCATCCTAGAGGCAATTCTTGCCACTGATTTTAATTTTCTGAGCTTTATAAATAAATAGCTGTTGTAGATTAGTACTTAAAGTTCAAATAAAGAGTATGTTATAATCAGATCCATTAAATATGACATGATGGACTTTGTAGTGCTCCAAGATCTGCCACAACAGTATCGCGTGTCACGTGCTTAGATGTACGACTTAGTAGAAATTTGTCCCTGGAAACTATTTCTAAGGGGGGTATTCAATTGTTGCTCCGGACCGCAAAAAAACGAGCGCGTTAAAACTATTACCGTTTATACGGTAAACTTGCGCGTAAAACCCGTGAATACGGTAGTTTACTCGCTGAATTTCATCTCGCAGCTCAATTCAGCGGGTAATTACCGTATAAACGGTAATAGTTTTTTGGGTTTTTTTCAAAACATTTTTATTGAAGACATTCAGACATCAATTATGTAATGCTGTTCATTTCACAAAAGAAGAGAAACATTCCATTGTAAATACAGTCAATATAAATGTACATGGGTATTATTAAATTTTTTCCTTGGATGACACTTGAGGAGGTTTGACGACACGGTAATAGTTTTAACGCGCTCGCTCTTCCGGCGGCCGGAGCAACAATTGAATACCCCCCTAAATGTTGGCAGCTATGCAGATGTGCTCATTTTGCAACATTTATAACTACTCGTATGTTAACTTTTGTTTTTTCTCAATTTGTGTTATGTGTTTTTTAAGTCTTCTATTAGTTTTCAAACTATGAAAACAAGTGACAATATTATGTGTGCAATAGGATGTAAATATTGGCCTGCCTGCCTGCAGCATTTGTTTAAAGGTGTTTGTATAAGAATGTTGTACAATAACTTTACTGAATCCACTGAAACCATTATGGCTTTCAATTGGAGCCACTGCATTGGATCTCTCCTTCTGCGGATTTGTACATTTAATTTTGAGTTTTGTCATACCAATGTGGCCCCGCCCACACTGTGCAATTCCGCTAATTGCAGCATTGCACAGTGTGGGCGGAGCCATGATGACCCAACACGCCCCTACTCTTGCCACTCAGACATCCCCTCTTGGGTTTCCCAGAGGGGAGGCATACAAAGTAGATAAGTATGAATTACTACTTCTTCATGATTGACCAGAGGGAGTAGAACAATGTTATTGATTATATTAGTGGAAGCTGGAAAGAATGTTCTGAAATCGTGCCTTCAGAAGCTTCTTCCAACTATAATCTTATTTAAAAATAAATAATCTTACCCTTTTCGGATGAATTGGGTAGGAACATCACTATATACAGAAATACACACCAAAGGGTTGTTTTTGAAATATGGGAAAGCCTTATTAATACTTTGCCTCATACATTAAAGTCATGAATTTATACTTGTTTTAAGAACAGCTCATTGTATGAGACTATAATTCTTCTTGATGATCTGCCAATATCTCTTGAAAATAATTCATTATCTTGATAGAAGGAAAAAAATGGTTAAGATATATAAGAAAAACAAACATGAAGGAATATTCACATAGATGTAAATCAGTTCATAACCGTTACTGTCTGACGTATGGCTTAGGAACACGTTCTCCGAAGCAATACATCTGCAAATAGGAAGCATTGACCATGGCTGGGGCTAAGGACTTTTTATTTGTCTTATTACATTTATGCTGTATTTTATATTATAAATTACATCAAACCACATATATTGTTACATTTTATTCTACACATATTACCAGTGGTCGAAGTAGAAATTTAGAAGTG
This sequence comes from Mixophyes fleayi, assembly GCF_038048845.1. Classification (NCBI taxonomy): domain Eukaryota; kingdom Metazoa; phylum Chordata; class Amphibia; order Anura; family Limnodynastidae; genus Mixophyes; species Mixophyes fleayi. The sequence goes on along the minus strand of NC_134408.1, from coordinate 26,693,399 downwards.
GTGGTATGAAAAATGTAATGGGAATGTAAGTGAATGGAATGTGATAGTATTACAATGACGGCAGTTGGAGAATTAGCGGTATGGTATACACCAGCCCACTTCCACCACTGTATACTACTTTTATTTTGTTCTTATAAATTGTCTTAATTTGTTATGCATAAGAAAAAATATAATTAAAAAAAAAAAAAAAAAGCATGAAAAATTAAACACAGAGAATTCTTTTTGTAGTAAGCCGATTTGCTGCAGAAGGATACTGATTTGTGCCTTGCAATGTGTTCCAACAACTCAGACTATTGCACAGTAAAGCAAGTCAGTTGTTCCGTACGATTTCGCACGTCACAACAATGACTTTATGTCAACAATTTGTTGGAGCCAGCAAATCGCTAGTTTAAATTAGCTTGAATAATCATCATCATCACCATTTATTTATATAGCGCCACTGATTCTGCAGCGCTGTACAGAGAACCCATTCACATCAGTCCCTGCCTCATTGGAGCTTACAGTCTAAATTCCCTAACACACAGACAGACAGACACACAGACAAGGGTCAATTTTGATAGCAGCCAATTAACCTACTAGTATGTTTTTGGAGTGTAGGAGGAAACCAGAGCACCCAGAGGAAACCCACGCAAACACGGGGAGAACATACAAACTCCACACATATAAGACCATGGTCGGGAATTGAACTCATGACCCCAGTGCTGTGAGGCTTAAGTGCTAACCTCTTAGCCACCGTGCTGCCCATAATAATAACTGTTAATCGAAGTCGGAACCAATATCAATAAAAACTACATCTTTCAATGTACTATGAACATTGAGTCTCATTCCTCAGTGATACCTTCTAGTCAATAGAGCACTAAGATTGAAGACTAGTAAATTGCAGATTCTCTGTAGCTATACGGAACTCACTGTAACCTCAACATTTTTCTGTGAATTGTGCCTAGCACAGAGGAATGTGTATGATAAACATATAGTGACGATATCTCTCTGTGTAGGCTATGAGGTAACTTCCGGTTCTGCTTGTCAAATATAGAGTCCCTTTAACTGTGTTACAGAATGAAAATGAGTAAGGACCTATTTGAGTGATAATAGTTGGTTCCCTGCCAAGTGTGTTGTAATAGGTGGAGCGCAGCTAGTAGGAGTTAGAGGGGGCTGACTAGTTTACATTTAAATTCACTTCATATAGACTAGTGCACAAGAATACTAATTTCGTAAAGTATGACCGACACCTACTTCAGACAAGCAGTTTAGTTCTTAAGTACTTTATTTCATCCATAAGACACCAGAACAATTAATAATGACCTGCAAATCATTTGTCAGTTGGTGGACAGGAATTAAAAACAATTGGTTGCATTCTTTAAATCAAGGTGAAAGCTACACTTTAAAAGAGAAGTTAAATTGGGAGTTTAGATGTGAAGTACAGATAAAGGTGAGAAAGGAGCAACAAAGGCTCCATTCTTTGCAACCTGCAAAGAGAAGTGAGGTATTTCATTAGCTGTGATGGACAAGGATGAATATCTAGTACTTGACCTACTTGAAAACATTTACTCAGGGATAGAATGTAATTAGGACAGTAGGACTGATCATTGAGTTCTCCACCTATCTTTAGAAGTACAGCTATTTACTTGAAGAAACATTGTCCCTGCCAGAGATTAAATCTGCTGCGCTACAAGAAACTTGTAATACGCAGTAATAGGGCTGGGTTGGTTGGAGTGATTGTTTTTGTCGGAAAGCTGGAATTAAATAAAGGTTTGTACAATGTGGAAGTAACTCATTATCCTTCTAAACACTACTATGGCAAGGCAGATTATTACCATGGTAAATGACTATGACATTCCAGGGTAATTTAGGGCCTGATTTATTAAGGAAAGTTAAGTAAAAAATTGAGTAAGTAGTCTCCTGGACAAAACCATGTTACAATGCGAGGGGTGCAAATTAGTTTTCTATTTTGCACATAAGTTTAATACTGGCGGTTTCTTCATGTATCACATAAATATCAACTTTAAATGTCAGTGTACAACTAAGCTATCAAGTATTTGTGTGCTACATTAAAAAACAGCCATTATTTAATTTATGTGCAAAATAGAGAACTAATTTGCACCCCTTGCATTGTAACATGGTTTTGTCCAGGAGACTACGTACTCAATTTCTACCTAATTTTCCTAAATGGATCAGGCCCGTAGTCATTTATGTAAGGGCAGGGATAAAGCTTGATGACGTCCCAATGCAAAAATATAGTCCACAGCAAGTTTGGCTCTAGTACTTTGGAGGCCAAGTCCAAATATTTCCTCTGAGCTTCAGAGACCCTCAGCATGGAAGCTAATTGGGATTCTCATAGCATGATGGTGAATAATGAAACATTATTGACGACTTTAAGAGTTAAGTATTTCAAAGGTTCCCATTAAGTGATTACTCTCTCCTAGTATGGGATTAACAAATGAATCCAAAGGGACTGAGAATGACAAAAACGCCTGCAACAAGATTTGAAATGATTTTTTTCGACATTGTTGGAAAACATCTCAAAGAAGTTCTCTATGGTAACCTTTGTAACAGCAACATTTAGCATGACAAAGCTAAAGACTGAAATAGACAAAACCCAAGGAGAAATTAAAAACAAACGGAAGTCAGATATTTCAAGTTTACTGAACAACTCAGAAAAAGAGGAAGATAATCTACTGAAAGAACTAATGGAAGATAAACGGAATAATATACAATAAAGTTTAACAGGATTATTAGTATATTTACTAAACTGCAGGTTTGAAAAAGTGGAGATGTTGCCTATAGCAACCAATCAGATTCTAGCTATCATTTATTTAGCACATTCTACAAGATGACAGCTAGAATCTGATTGGTTGATATAGGCAACATCCCCACTTTTTCAAACCTGCAGTTTAGTAAATATATCTCCTGATGTGCTAAAGTCAAATAATTAAAATTGTATGAAATATTAATCTGAAGCAATGTATATTTATGATCATATTGTGCATAATGCGATTGCAATTAAACCTAGACATTTGTGGCTGGTTGCTATTGTGTTGTACACTGTTGCAATCACATCTGATTTATTAATATTATTGTTTCATTGTGTATAAACCCAGACTTAATATAACATTATTTTAAGTTTGCTATAATGGTGGGAGCTTGAGGGGAAATACTTGTGTAACCAGTATATGCTTTGTGGCTGGGGGGGATGTGCAGTTGGTCACATACACAGTTACCTTGGAGAAAGACACAATTCTCAGGAGCAAATAACTAAAGAGCTGACCTGTAGTGAACCATGTTATTGGACTGTCCCTGGCCTTCGACCTATGGAAAAATGACCGATGTAACTGTCACCGAAACGCCTCTTATACAATTGACCTCCCTGCATCCATGTATCATGTCACAACTGTGAGTTTCACCCCTTACTGTAGTATGGTATAAATCGTCAGGCACTGCTGTTGGTAAGAGAGCATTCTATATAGAATGCTCAATGCTGTTACTGCCAGAGCTCGCGCACTATAATGGCGTTACTTTTGAACTTTTTTTTTTTTTTTTTTTTTTTTACAATATAAATCTTTTGTGCTTTGGAACCACAGAACTTGATCGATCATCCACTTATTTACTTTTAATAGATGAGGATCTCTTAATTTGCAGCACAATCTTTTCCTGTTTAGGGATCTCAGGAACCCCCCCCCCCCAAAAAAAAAAAAACTGTATCAAGATTGTCAGATGACTACACGTTAGAAAGTTGCATAAAGACACTCAGCACCAAGAAATAAATGTTACTTTATCAGAGGATGTTTTGCAGAGTACCGTTATAAATATATTACAGCACCAATTATCAGCTCCTGAGGGGAGAGTATTGAGCAAAGGATTTCATTCTATACCCACTTCAAACACCAATCTTGGACTGAAGCAGGGGAGGGCTGGTATATTTTAGCTGGGGGGAGGGGGGGGGGCAAGACTCGACTCAGCAGCCTATTAGGAACATTTTAAACGGAATAAAAAATACAAGTGGCCCTGTGACCCTGCCCTAAGTAACCCACCTTGTGAACAGCCTGGGGGGCAAATGCCCCCCCTGCCCAGCCTGCCCCTGGATTGAAGTACTGAAATTCTGTTGCAAACACAAATTAAAGGGCACAGATATTACAGACTGAAACTTCAAGCTGATGATTCTTTTTATTGCAAAGTATATCTTTATTCAAGATGCTTACAAGTGCCTGGTCTGAGTGGCCTTGTGTCAACATTAAAGAAGATGTGCCTAGCTAGTTACACAATTGATAACATTATTATATACCTTACTCCTAAATCTAAATGAGGCCCACACGTGTATTACTTCCTTTATTAGAGCTCTGTTTGTACAAATATTATTTCAAAGTTGGGGATTATTTTTATATTCAAATGGTATAGCTACTAGCTCCTTAGCAGGGGCTGGCCAGAAAATTTTAGCCCAGGGGGCAAGACTCGACTCAGCAGCCTAGTAGGAACATTTCAAAGGTAAAACAAATGCATGTGACCCAACCCAAGGTAGCTCTCTATGGGACCGGCCTGGGGGGCAGATGCTCCCCCCTCCCCTCCCCTCCCCTCCCAACCCCAGCCCAGCCTGCCCCTGCTCCTCAGTAGCTACATCTGTGACTCTTAACAGTATCAAAATATAACTCCACATGTGCAAGGTTATTTAACAGACACAGATGTGCAATTGTACAGATGGTTTAATATCAAGAAACATTTCAAGAGTGCAAGAAATAAATCAGACTTAATAACAGCTCTATTTAATCACTTGGCTACTATTAAATATATTATGTAAACAGTGGCTGGTGCAGTTTGTTACAATGTGTCATTATGAGTACACTAAGTAAGAAACAAAAAACAAAATCTCAGTTCCTGGGATAGATGAGGAGAGCTGAGACTCCCACCAAGACCTCAGCTCTCCTTATCTATCTTTTTTTCAGTATAATGTATCAGTCAATGACCTTCTGGTACAAACAGTTCTATATAATAAAATTGTCTGAGTCTCTGTACAAGTTTTTGGAATCCTGTTAACCCCTATTTCACACTGTACAGAGTAACTACCCTTTGATTTTGGCAACAGTAGCTAATCTGTATTTTGGGAACTTTGAAGAACAATGGATATATGCGCATAACCCCTTAATAATCAATTTAGGAAATGATTTCCATTTGTGGATTATGTATTGTTGTATTTCATCATCATCACCATTTATTTATATAGCGCCACTAATTCCGCAGCGCTGTACAGAGAACTCACTCACATCAGTCACTGCCCCATTGGAGTTTACAGTCTAAATCCCCTAACACACATACACAACGACAGACACACACAGACTAGGGTCAATTTGGTAGCAGCCAATTAACCTACCAGTATGTTTTTGGAGTGTGGGAGGAAACCGGAGCACCAGGAGGAAACCCACGCAAACACAGGGAGAACATACAAACTCCTCACATATAAGGCCATGGTCGGGAATTGAACTTATGACCCCAGTGCTGTAAGGCAGAAGTGCTACCCACTAAGATCAGGCTGGCTCTGTCCATGTAGAAGCAAGATATTAATTAAATACCACCAAGTATTGGAAGCCAGACATCTGCAACACAGAGTTACACTACAAATATTTACAGCATCGCCACGTTAGAGGGAACATTCCTAGAGGTCAAATGAATGATTTACAAGTCAGGTTGCAAGCTCGACATTGCCTTATACAGTTGTTAAATAAACAAAGAAATTCTGTAATTAAAATTTGTGAACAACAAAGTACATACACACAGAATAAAAAAATATGTAAATAATACAGTATATTACGAAATATATAAAAGCCCCAGAATACATTGCTAATATTAGAAAAAAAAGAATTTGTTGTTATGTGAATCCTCATAGCATCATATTTCACAAACCTTAAGTTACACAAACAAAATATTAATATCGGTGATTTTTTAGTGCCGTTCGATATCATCATTATCATTTATTTGTATAGCGCCACCAATTCCGCAGCGCTGTACAGAGAATATTTGTCATTCACATCAGTCCCTGCCCCATTGGATTCTATAATGTACATTCTCTAACACACAGACAGACATAGACTAGGGTTAATTTTGTCAGCGGCCAATTAATCTAACCGGATGTTTTTGCAAAACCAACGCACACACGGGGAGAAGATACAAACTCCACACAGATTGTCACGCACCATCCCTGCACTCTCCCCGCTGTGCAGGGTCGGCCGCCTTCTTCTCCCAGCCGGGCACGTCCCATCGCCTAGCAGCAGAACACGACTTCCACCCAGCCGTCCCAGGAACTTCTGCACTTGCACACCCTGTTGCTAGACAATGGGACACAATTGCCCTGTCCAAGGCGGCAGTCAGTGATGTCACTGACCGCCGGCTCTTGAATTCGGAGCCCTTTATAAGGAGGGCTCTGGCACCATTAGGGTCCCAGAGTATTAGGTACACCCTAGCTTCAGCATTTCTACCAGTTCCATTCTCTATGTTCTGCTACCCCACTCCTGTTCCAGTTGGCTTGATGTCCCTTGTGAGGAAACCACCTTTCACTGGGATGGCAATTACCCTCCATGGGATTCAGCACACTCTGGTATACGAGAATATATCCAAAATAAGGCTTTATTACGACAGCACAACACCATAAGACGTTCACAAGGTACAGAGTAAATGGTAGTGTGAATCCTCCAGCAGCCTCTTGCAGTCAGCACTCCAAAGTAATAGTCTCAGTATCTTTCAGAATCATATCTTCCCGCAGTATTACCACTACTAGAGCTAGACAGTGGTTCCCAAACTTTTGCAGTTTGTAGCACCCTTAGAGTCTCCATAATTTTTTCAAGGCACCCCACCAAAATAATTACCGAGCAGTCCCGTTTTATAAGTAGTTGGGTCAAAAACCATAATAAGTATTTAGGTCAGGACAGAAATACTTATTTAGTTGTATACAAAAATAATACACGTTAATTCAAGGGAAAATATTTTTATATTTTTTTCAATTATATTTCTGTCAAAGAATAATTTACAGCTAACTCACACTGTGCCCCCTGCATCTACACTCTGTGCCCCTGCACCCACACACTCTGTGCCCTTGCACCCACACACTCTGTGCCCTCCTTCATCCACAAACTTTGTGCCCCCTTCATCCACTCACTCTGTTCCTCTGCATCCACTCATTCTGCCCCCTCTGCATCCTCGCTCTGCCCCCTCCTTCATTGTTTTGCCCCTCCATTGCTGTTTCCTATCACCATTCCCCTCCGTTTCTTTACTTACCATACTTGACTTTCTTTCTTCTATTTCTTCTGTCTTTTCTTCTGTCTTACCAATTCGGCAGTGCCTGGGACCCAGCATCCTCTCTTCTGCCACTTGTCACTGAATGTTGGGCGTGATGACGTCATGCCCGACATTCAGTGAGGAGGGAGGAGGATGCTGGGTCCCTAGACAGTTACCATGTCACCCAGCCTTGACATTCAGTGAGAAGCGAGGAGGGAGGAGGATGCTGGGTCCCTAGACAGTTACCATGTCACCCAGCCTTGACTCAAAAGACCAAGACACTTCAAACTTGCGTGAAACATTATGACATTTAACTCATTGTGTCTGCAGCATTACATGATCTGAGCATGTGATAAATTTTGATACAATAACATTTATATTAATACATTTCCCAATGCTATTTAAGCCAGTATAGTACTGTGGAGGATCGATTACCTGTTGAAATAGCAAATTAACTTGGGCTGCCAGATAGCTATGTTAACAGTCAGTCAGATATTGTTCTGATTACAACCCAGCTCTAAGTCACACCTCATAGCAATGGACATTTCAGACAAATGGTAATTATCGTAGTTAACACAAGTACAATGACTTCAGCTGTCCTGTTAATTTCACACAATATGGCAATGTTCTGTTCTAATACATACAATATTGCAGGTAATAGCAGGGACAAAATGTACCTAATAACATGAAATAACAATACACATAATACACTGATGCTCTGGTGTATATACTTAGACTGGGCCAAGGATTAAAAGTACAGTAAACTATGATAAATGGGTGATGAATAACAAGTCCTCAGTCCAGCAGGACCTTGTTTCGTCACATCCCTGTTGTGACCTTGGTTTGGCTCCTGACTTCTCCCTCTGGATCCTGATTTTCTCTATGCTTCATGACCGACTGTGACCTTAGGCTTCTCCCTGACCACTCTCTGCATTCTGATCCGACACTGCATATCAGCCCGGCTTGACCTAGGATTGTCTGACCACGCTTCTTTCACCCACCTCTTTCTCCAGAAACTAACTAGTGAGCCGCGACCTGCACGTCCCACGCAGCGAAGCCCATACCTCATTGCGGGGGTGCGTGGTGAAGACCAGGAATCTAACTAATGACCCCAGCTCTGTGAGGCAGAAATGCTAACCACTGAGCCACCGTGCTTTAAGAAAAAGTGCACCTTAGAGGGAAGTTGTGTTCCCTGTGCGTAATACCAATATATGTCATCAGCAAAATATTTGGATCACCCATTAACAGGACAAAGGGATTACATTAAGCACTTTATGAATTGTAGTTCATCATGTCATGTATTTTTTATAATGCATTTGCACTTATTATGATGTTACTTTGATTTCACAGAGCCTGGAGAGAATCTGTGATTTATTATTTATACTGCACTCCAATTTTTTTGTTCCCCCATATAAAAATAAAGGAGTAGCAATTAGCCACTTACACATGTGTATGTGTGTGTGTGTGTGTGTGTGTGTGTGTGTGTGTGTGTGTATATATATATATATATATATATATATATATATATATATATATATATATACACACACACACACATTACAATGAGGTAGTTCATATGCACACTGTATACAGTATTCAGGACCCATGTACCTGACTTATTATAGCGCTGGTCACAGACGGATGTGAAGCAGCCAGTGCTGGTATTGGGTGTTCTCTGATTACTATACTTCCTTAGGGTGGTTACCCACTGATGTTAAAAAAAAAAAACAAACCCCAACCCCCCTGATATTCCGAACACTGTCTCCAGGACCTCCTCTTCACATTCATATCTGTATAAGATATATGCCTTCATGATTTATAAGTTATCTTGTTATTGTTTTTTTTTTTTTTCCTCTTGATGTTGTAGAACTATATCAGACCTCTCTTCGCTATTCTCTATCCCATATGTTCCAAGCATCAGGATCTATCTAGTATTGAAGGACGCCTATGCTGTACTGCTTTAGAATACAGGGGAATTATATTATTGAAACTGTAGCTAACCGGTCAGGCTGTTGTGTGCAAGTGGAAAGACTTGCAAGAATTGTCAAGTTCCCGCAAAGTCCAATAATTAAGGAAGAGGTCTGGCAGACGTGTAACCAGCAGTAGCAGTGCAGGTATAACAGAGATCTGGATGATAAGTGAGCTGGCACAGGAAAGCAGGAGGTGTTACTATTCATAGGCTGACTCCAGACACAGTGGTGTCTCTAATGAAGGGAAGTGGAGGCAGATGGATTGCTCTCCTGCAGAATTAACTAGATCTCATTAGCACAATTGGACCAGGTCAGAGGTGCACAGTGAAACCAGGACAGGCTTCAATAGGTACCTCAGGCCAAACTAGTTTTACTTAAAGAGGCCAAATCCAGGATTCTGGATGCTGACATATTCAGATGATTGGAAGTGGACCTTATACTGAACTTCTCTCACCACAAACCTCAGAAATGTCTGGTGACTTAATTCAGACTAATATATTACACTGTTCAAGAATCTAGCCCTATATTTTATATTCTCTTTTAGTTCCTCTAATGTAAATATTAAAGCTACAACTGTATGAAAATGTCCACATTATAGTTTTGCTACTACGATGGTGCTGGTAAAACAGAAGTGCTTAGATTCAGTACAGATGAAATAGCTTTCTTCTCTTTCCAAATATACCTTTATCTCTCTCCCAAGAATCCTTCTTCAGGTATATGATGTGTACATATTGTCTGATGGCTTCTTATGCAAAACCCATAGCAGGGAACAGAAACCGGTTAACCTATGATACACTCATTGCACTTTATTGCTCTGCAAGTGCAATCGTTGTATTGTTTTTAATAACATTTGATATGCTGCATCAATTGGAGGATTCACTTTAATTTTTTTAAGTGCTTTGCCTCATCGAAACAGTTTAGTGGCTGTAGCAAGATGTCTTGTATCTCATTAACTTCTCCCTTATAACCTTATCAGCTCAGGCAGTCACAGGTAGTCCTCTTGTTATATAATCTGCTGGATTATGCCAACAGAAGCCTGATTTCAAATAGATATTGTTTTGTATTTTTTTTTTTTAAATTGGTGTTATTATTACTTCTATTTGTTTTCAGTTACATCTAGCCTTAAAAACAAGTTTTTCCTCCGCTCCTCCAGTGCCCCCATCTGGTGGTTCTGGAAAACAAAACTTGTCACATACAATGTATGTAATTAGCGTAGAAAGTGTTACCGAATCATAAAAGATATTTTGTATGTACAAGGGATGTTGCTTGCTTTGTCAATACCTCCTGATTATAGCAGTATTGGCTTTATCGGACATATTTATAGGCAAGCTAGGGTTTGCTCACACATCAAACACAAAGATAGCTGCACTGTAAAACTACATGACCATCATTTACTAAGCAGAAATCTTCAAGGTGGAGATGTCGCCTGCAAAGTGCAGCCATCAATTTTGCAGACTGAACCCATATGCAGCCTGTCACTTGGCTACAAACCACTGAGATCGCTGAGGTCCTACTTATTATTAATGTCATGCTGATTCTAATAATTAGAGGGCTAGTCTATGAATATTAATTTAGCCCACTGTGACAATAAGGTGACAGTTACACTCTTTAACAGGTGATATTGTGAAATGCATGTTGCCCACGCTAGCATCGCTTTAGCAATTTAATACACTAACACAATCAGTACATTTGTGAACACTGGTGCAAAGGAAAAGACTGATGAGACAACAGATATATAATTCATTCTGCAAGGCAGGTAGTGAGCAGCGTAGCTCCATTGTTTTATTAGGCCACTCTTTATCTTTCGCTTATGCATCCACCTACTCTGATTTGGCCCAGCACAACATGTGAAGAACCGCAGGGAACCCAACACTTCGATTTATTTTTTGGCCAATGCTTCCTATATATTCACAAGGATGGACTCAAATGCTGTTTGCCTGTTTTCTACCGAATCCAATATAAAATACTCTTACTAACCTACAAGGCCATCAACAAAGCTGCACCAACATACATCCCCTCACTTGTCTCAAAATATCTCCCAACTCGGCAACTCCATTCTGCACAAGATCTGCGTCTCTCATCCACCCTCATTACATCCTCCCATTCCCGGTTACAGAACTTTTTTCAGGCTGCACCCACTCTATGGAATTCTCTCCCTCGCACAATAAGACTCTCCTCTGGTCTACAAGCTTTCAAGCGTTCTCTGAAAACCCACCTCTTCAGACAAGCTTATAATATTCCTCAACCACCCTATTAACCTCACTACATTACCCTATTACTACCCGTTATACAACTACCCCTTGACCAACATTGTTGTGTGACAGGATCATTTAGCTTGAGTCACTTTTACCTTTGCAGTCTAACTGGGCCGACTGCAAATGTAGACTTAACCCCATGTGTCAAACTCCCATTGTCCAATAGATTGTAAGCTTGCGAGCAGGGCCTTCTCACCTCTTTGTCTGTTATACCCAGTTTGTTTATTAGGTTACTATGTTTGTCCCCAATTGAAAAGCGCTACGGAATATGATGGCGCTATATAAATAAATGATGATGATTAAATGCTCTGATTGTAGGAAGAATATAGAGCTGTCTATGTTATAGTATTGAGGGAGTCATCGTTGCCCCATCAACCATGCTACTAGGACACATTTGGGATTAAGGCTCTTATAACGCTCCCCTGGAAATATAAACTATCCCTTAGATCTTAAACTCAAGGCCATGCATAAGAGTGACATATATAACACATACCATACAGCACCACACCCAACGTTTATAATTAGATACGTCAATTAATTCAATAAAAACAGGGTCCATCTAAGTCCAAGACATCACTAAGCTGACACTTTAATGTTCAATAACAGAAGGACGCAGGGAAAATATATATATTTATTTTTGCATTACATGGTTGAGACATCTCTTCCTGGGAAGGTACATCATGGATTGTCTGGATGGAACAGACCAGTGCTGTGGGTAGCCAATTAGCTGCTCCTACAGCTTCTGACATTAATCTCTGCATTTTCATTCAGGAAGAAACATCTAGGGGTATATTTACTAAACTGCAGGTTTGAAAAAGCGCCTATGGCAACCAATCAGATTATAGTTATCAGTTATTTAGTACATTCTACAAAATGACAGCTAGAATCTGGTTGCTATAGGCAACATCTCCACTTTTTCAAACCCGCAGTTTAATAAATACACCCCCTAGTGTGTATTATTGTGGCAGTACCCGCAGCTTAAATATTACTTTAACAATCTCTTAATGCAAACAGAAGTCTCAGCATTTCAGGTACATTAACAGATTGGGTGGGGAATACGAGTGCATGAATTATTCATGTGATATTGTCACACCAAATAAGCAATTGTATCGATCACGAGAAAAAGAGGGAATTACAAAGACATAGTTTAGTCTAAGTATTTGGATGTATTTATGCACAGTAAGAAAGCAATAACAGGTTTTACAAATTCAACTAGAATTTCCCCCGTCCCTAAAAACTGGTGTTTTAACCCTTCTTTGTGCGTGAATTAATAGTAGAGTTAAATAGCAACCACTTTTATTAAATAGCCCTCCCCAAAAGGAAAAAAAAAAACTAGCCCCCGTCATGACAAAGGCTTTAAAGAGTAAATAACTTAAATATACAATATGGTACAAAAACAAACAAACATAATTAAACCCGTTCTTATCATCCAGAGGTTGAAGACGGTTGTGATACTTTTATACATATACTATACAGATATTTTTATATATGTTATTTTATATTACAAAAGATATTGGAACATTCAAATGCAAATATGAATTTGTTTTTACTTATTTTGATTTAAGGTTACTTTCAGCAATTCTTTCTCAATCCAAAGAGGATTCTATTAGACAGAAAACAACACACGTTTCGGAAATCTCCCTGAATAACAAGCAGTAGGTCATCTTGAAGTATAACCATCGCCTACAGACAGTGGAGCAGCCATTTTGTGCACTGAACTAGTGACAACAACGAAACATGAAGACGTATTCAAGTCACTGATCAATTTCATGAATAGTTCACCCCACAAAATGGCAGCCTCATATGTAAGAATTAGGTACACTTTAATGTACAGTAAGGGGTGAACCAAAGTCATCTCTGTTGCAAGTGCTAATTAACCCATTTAACCCTTCTTGTTTACATGCCCAGTAGTCTGTGCCATGGGTTTGGGCTGGTGGCGACTTTCAAGGCAGGCTTATGGCCTACCGCCCAAGCTTCTTTTATGGACAATTAAATGTGAAAAAAAACCTTGTACAATCAGTTTTTTGTTTTTGTTTTTTTTTAACCGAGATTCGTTCATCATGTGGCAAACGAATCTCAAACAGATCTTGACATAAGTTACCCACACACAACAATGTTTTCTTTTGGTGCTCAGTGAATGGAGCAGGTGACACCAGCAGCCCTTTGTACAAGCTTTAAGAAAATCATTTCTGAGGTAAAAAAAAAATTGAACAGAACCCGAAAACAACAAACTAAATTTAGCAGAAATGGTTTCTAGTCACACTTCATAAATTTAATACAGAAACCCCTGTGAATAAAGTGTGAATCAGAGAGCCAAAGAGGGCTGGGACGGCTCAATGCAACTCTGGGGCTGCAGGTGCCTAGTCATGTACAAATCACAAACACAGACCCAAGTAACACTTGTTTTACTACATGGTGACCCAAAAATTCCATTCTAGAACCCCAAACATGTGATTGTAACTAGGACAGATCAAGAAGAGCCCGTAAATAAAACAGATCGGAAGCCATCTTTGTGGAGGGACGAAGGGTATAACATTTAATTGTAGAGTACTGTATTTATATTTTCCCATAAAACAGCTTTAGTTAACCTTGCAACAAGGATGACCATGGTTTCTTATAAATCATTGCATTATACAACAGCGAACATGAAGCATGAACGAGTTCTTCCATCTTTATTCTGCAACGCCACTTTCACCATCGGATTTTGAAACAGTCTGGGCTGTTGCCTTCTAGCATCAAGGACTGGCGGCCATTTTGATCCCCCCTCACACTACACATATTTGCAGCAACACCCAAACCCTTGTGAACAATTAAAACCACATGGTTTCCAGCGCATAGCACAAACTACTTCCTCTCTCTATCCCAGAGATAGTATAAGGGGCTGTTGTTAAGTGTGAACTAAACATGTTTATCCAGCTTTGAGCAGAGGGCTGTAATCCCAATGCAAAAATCCAGGAGCGACAATTTTTTTTTGTTTGACTTTTTACTTCCATGAAAAATAACCACAAAATCCAAAACGCACAACACAGAAAGAATTGCATATTTTGCACAAAGCCCATCTATTAATGGATGAAGTCAACTTCATTATGGCTTATTTTCTTCTGCAGAGTAATGCATTGTGTAGAGTTATCCGCTTCAAACGTTCGAGACCAGTATTCCAGAGGAGCAGGCAGATATCTGATGCTCCAGCATAAACTTCCAGGGGACATAAACCAGGCCATTATGTACACGGCGGCTGTTACACACCATCACTCCATCCCATACATAGACTATGGTAGTCAAAGGGTTTCAGAACTTTTGTTTTTATATATAAATCACTTGCTGTACATCACGAACGGCCATCACAGATGACAAAATAAAAATTGTCACAAGCTGTGACAACATCCTATGAACTGTAAATACTGCCTTATAAAAAGCAACGCTTAGTATCTTTATCCAACGACCTGGACAGGTCCTTACGCATCCAATACCGCTGGCTGGTAATATGTGAACATACTGGTTCCTATAGATCTCACATAAAGTGCAGCATTTGCCTATGGGACAGGGTGTTCTGTGTTGCTGTATAATACACCTGGAGCTCATAGTTGTGTAGAGGTGCATGTAGGAGCACACTAAGACAGGTCTCTGATGGGCTGCCCATTCCCAGGGGCTCCGGCTTCAAATTGGTGTTCCCTTTTAGCGGTGTCTGTGGCAGAAAGCTCTTGGGCCAAGTCATTGAAGCGTGATATGTAGTCTATGCTATTCTCGTTCATCAGACAAGCCAGGTGTGAATCTACCACCTGCAAAACAGAGAATGAACATCAGGGAGCTTCCTATAGACATCACACAGCCGAGTGTCCGTGTATTATATAATTATAATTTTGTACAAACCTCAACAACATCTGACAGTGAACGGGACACAAAGGAATCTCTGGAGCTGCCGTCCAGCAGGCTGGGGCCCAGCAGAGAAGTGCCGCTGGCATTCCCGGTGGCCGCCGGTGCGCTCTTCTTATTCTTATCTGGAGAAATGAAGCTGGCTGGGGAGGACAGGACCACAACAATGGTGAATAACTACAAAGGCTCTCTGACTAAATGTACAGGCTGAGACTCTGGCTGTACTCACAGAGTAAGCTGCTGAGTGAGGAGTCCGTGGAGTCATTCGGATACCACTGAGGGTCATGGCTGGGGGAGGCGATCCAGTTCTGCTGGGGACTCGAGGGGGAAGGAAGACTTTTGGAGTTGTCATTGAGTTTGGCTGGTGACAGGGGCACGGCATCTCCTTTAAAATAAAAGATAAAAAAAGAAACAAATCATTAGAAATATGTGCGCAAGTCCTTAAAAGTAACCACCTTATATCTTTAGAACAGGCTGCGGTGATTGCGTTATGGTTATTGCTACAAGCTGTGTATTGAGAACCTCACAGTATTCACAAGCTCTATGATGTAAGTGACAGCGCCCGATACACAACCTTATACTGGAAAAACACAGCCCAACCTCCCTATAGCTTCACTGTTCCCTGCTCCCATTCAACTGACGACAATCCCAAGGAGACAAGAATAGGAGCAGAGACCACACATTTGTAGGTTGATCTCTATCTCCTTTAAACCCTCATAGGATATTTAATGTTAAATAAAAAAAACAAACAAACAACAATCCACACATCCCCTCCCTTATCTCCATAAGCAGTAGTTGGTGACTCAGACTATGGGATGTCCCGAGTCATCTTCAACAGCTGGGGAGAAATACCTAAGAATGAACAGACACCTGGAGTTACCTACCAACTGGCGGCACCATCCAACTTGTAGACCAGGTGGCAGCGCGACACACAACGATATACCACCTAGGAATGCTGGCCATCCTGGTCAATTATTCCTTAAATTGAACCAGTAGCCACACTAGAAGATAGGTTAGGTTGGAACAAGGTAACATATGAAGACGTATGAGGACGGTGGTTTTCTGAGCCTGCAGATTTTCCTTAAAGATATAGCCAAGAGAAAAATGACCTTTCATTCAGTTGAGAACAAACAAGAGAACACCATGCAGGACATTTGGATCAAGGTTCAGGTCCCACAGATATAAAGGAGAACCAAACATGGCCCAATCCTTGTAAAATGCTTTTAGATCAGAAAGCAGCACCAGCTGATGCTGAAAAAAATAAAACTGAGGGGGCACCGTGAGAACAAGGGACCAAGCTCTTTTCCAGCCCCTCTGAAGCAAACCAAAGAGACAACAGACTTTGGGTGAAAAAGTACATTCCTCTCACCAGGCCAGAAAGGATTTCCAACCCTATGACAAATATGAAAAGAACATGGCCTTAATAATGGGATTGGCAAGGTCCTTTCATTTAAGATTTATGGCTTCAAGAGCTATGGTATTAAATCAAATTATTGCAGGCCCTATTAAAAGAAGGGGTTCTGAGACAGAAGGTCCAGCCAAAGAGGGAGACTGGGAGGTTGACAGATTGGGAGATCTGCACACCAGGACTGTGTGGGTCATTTGGGCCTCAAGATCCAGGATAGTGATCGGTAAGATGGACCACAATCTCTGGAAGTAGTGATATAGGAATAATATCCCCCATCCCAGGAGACCAGTGCCCGTAATGACTATCTGCCACACCAGAACTAAGAAGGGTCTCTCTGTATTCATATGGGAGAGATCCTTCTACCACCTTTGGGAGGAAACGTGCCTGTGAGACAGATGGATGGATCTCAAGATACCAGTGAGACTTCTTTCACAAGCAATAATGGATAGTAGTACGTGGGTTGGTCAGAAGTGGGCATATTCAGTCCTGTGTGAACAGTGTCCTGCAGAAGGAACAGTCTGAAGCACTGTACTGAAATAGACGTCGGAATACAGAGGTTGACGGAAAAGTAGCGACTCCAACTTGAATTATTCAGTTTGTCAACGGCCTTCAGCAGGATGAAATTTGAGTAAAAACCTCAACCCCTCTGATGATCCAGGATAGGGAAAAGGACAGCCACATCCAGCAGCCCTTGCACGGCAAGTGGAAATCATTCCTGCCCTCCAGGTCTCTAGGAGCCCATGAGAGAAGGAAACAATTAAGAGGGAGCCATGAAAAGGATATCAGATATCCCCGATTGACGAAGGCGAGTAACCAGCAGTCAGAGAGCACAACCAGAAGTCGTAGAAGAGGAGGAGACAGGCCACCCCCCAGGACATAGCTGGTAGTCAGGAGGACTAACCATAGAGAAGCCTCCTATATGCCTTACTGTCCTCTTGTGTGAAAGTCCAGATCCAATGACTTTAGGCTGTGCTGCCAAAGGATGCATCCTGGGACCTCAAGGACTTTTCCTTTCAGGTTGTGACCTGGAAAGGGACTTTTGTGAAAAAAGCAGGAAAGACAGGAATATTTAGTATTGTCTGCTAACCAGCATGTCCTCAGCTTTACTCTAATGACCCATAAGAGACTGAATTATTAGTAAGTATGTGCCACATGTACTGGACTCTAATGTTCCGGCAAACCCTAATTGTGAGTCTCCAAGAGATGCGATACTGAGGAGAGGTTCACAGCAGTAAACAATCCCTCCTCACTCTAGACGGCCAACAGTCCCCTGAACGTATGGTTAAGGCTGGCGACCGTGGTGGGGATGAGAGACTCCACTGATAGGAGGAGGGAGTGAAAGAAGACCGTCAGTCAATTAGTACAAAAAAATGAAACAAAATAAAAGTAATGAAGTCCTACGATCAATAACAAAGTAAACTTACCAAACTGTCCAGAGCTTATGGCTATCTCAATGATGGAATCACTGATGTGTGTTGCGGTCTCCTCGTGTGAGAGGACGTCATCAGGAGGACCTGGCAGGGAGATGTCCAGCAGAGCAGAGACGTTGGGGGGAGAGAGGCAGGAGCTGGAGCTGCTCTGGTTACAGCTGGACAGGTGAGCGGGGCCATTCTGTAGAGGATTCTGGGTAACGTGAGGCATGGACAACATGGATGATGGCTGGAAGGGAGATCAGTCATGTTTTATACACAGTGCTTCCTCTTTGGAAACATTTTATAAGTTCATGAGCTAAATAATGTATTTACTAATTAAATGTATACATTCCCTTAAAGATCTCCAAACATCAGCCTCAATGTAGTAGATATTATTTCATGACTGATCAACTTTTATCAAAACCTCGTTTTATCTATGTGACCAATTAATGATTTGTCTTGACTAATGTACAAGTGACTTGATGCATGCACAAATTCTTAACAAACACCCATTCATCATCATCATCATCATTTATTTATATAGCGCCACTAATTCCGCAGCGCTGTACAGTGAACTCATTCACATCAGTCCCTGCCCCATTGGAGCTTACAGTCTAAATTTCCTACTATAGACACACACTCACACACAGACAGACAGAGACTAGGGTCAATTTTTGATTGCAGCCAATTAACCTACCAGTATATTTTTTGGGAGTGTGGGAGGAAACCGGAGCACCCGGAGGAAACCCACGCAAACACAGGGAGAACATACAAACTCCACACAGATAAGGCCATGGTCGGGAATCGAACTCATGACCCCAGTGCTGTGAGGCAGACATGCTAACCACTACGCCACTGTGCTGCCCATTGCCTATGCACGGTGGAGGCAGCAATTTTAGATGGTACCTACAACTTCACTAGGACTTATTGACAAAAGTGGTTTCTAGTAAACTGAAAGGCTGCCTTCTTTTGAGTATTGGTTCAGCCAAGAATTGGCTGCCTCTGCTGCATCTTAGATATTCTTACACATGGCGCTTAGTGAATCATCCTACCAGTGTCCTGTAACAAAAGCTTTCAACTTCGGGCCTCGCACTTCTATATGGTACCAGAACTTTACATACTTTGGGCTAGATTTACTAAAGTGCGGGATTGAAAAAGTGGAGGTGTTGCCTATAGCAACCAATCAGATTCTAGCTGTCATTTTGTAGTTATGTAATAAATAAGTAAGAGAAAATCTGATTGGTTGCTATAGGCAACATCTCCACTTTTTCAAACCCGCTGTTTAGTAAATCTAGCCCTTTATATTTTACAAAAGAGGAATATTAGATGTTATATAATGTGAGTCAGACAATTTTAAAGATGTGTTATTAAATAAGCTCCAGAATGGCAACATACTAATCATAGACCTTGGGATTACTCATCCACAAATCATTACATAGAATTTACACGTTGGGCTGTTCATCACTCGGGGAGTTATTAAAGAGACACAAAAGAGCAGAGGAGAACAGTACCTGGAACGGCTGGGCGGTCTCCTGCACAGGGGGTGAGGAAAGAGCAATGAAAGGAACCTACGAGGTAGAACGAGGACGTGTAAGTAATTCAAACATGGTAATGAGATGGAATAAAAATGACACAGACCATTAGAATTCCAAAACTAGAGAAAGATTTAAAAACAAAACAACTACAAAGAGAGGAGCGGTATGTTAAAGCAGAGTCCAGTGTCCTCACCTCAGAACACACCGTTACCGCTGGCATGGGCTCATCGCTACCACCCTCTATCCTGGGCTCGGTCACTGTACTAGACAAACCCTCGCCGGGCAGGGGACCAATTCCTACCAGGCCCTCAGTCTCCAGAACTGGTAATGAAGCTCCTGGGATAATACCTGCACTCTTAGCAGCCAGGTCAATAGCACCTAGAGGGTAAAAGACAAAATCACGCGCGTGTTATTAAATTAGATAACCTGAAACATTTATTGTTAGCAATTATTATATGGCAGAGGAAAGCAGACTGCGTCAAAACTGTACATCTAATGCAGACAGCATAAACTGCATGGGAGATAATCATCACTAAGTAACCTGAAAATAACATTTTATTATCTAGGCAAACAAGCCAAACTACCCAAACATCATCTACTACTAGTTAGATAACGGCAGTGAACCTCCGACAGACCGCTGAGTACTTCTGCACATGTTATTACACAAGGCTGATCCGCTCATACAAAACACTCACTGGCGAGAGGGCTGGTGGCTGCGGCAGTCAGTCCTTTGGGAACAATGGGCTGAGAGACAGCTTTACTGAGGGTGGAGTGGATGGGTCGGAAGGAGCCTCGCCCTGTAATGGAGACGGGAAAATGTTGTTCAAACATCACTTTCTGCTGCCAAACCAGAAGATCAGGGTGGGAACAACAATAAAATCCATGAAAGCAAAAAGGGAAAATAAAAATATAAATAATAATGCTGTACAGTTTGATCAGAGTAATACACATCATTCCTCATGCTGCATGGCAGAAAAACAAAAATATGGACATTGAAAAAAAACCCAGAGATTCCAATACTTGGCCCCGGCTGGTACAAATCATTTAGTCCAAGTGGGATTTTATTTCCCAGCCAACCTTAGACAGAAATGCCAGTGAAATTTAGACATCATGGGCCTGATTTACAGTTGTACTCAAGTCCAACTGTGGACCACAAACATGCGATTGGCTGCACTGCACTAACTGATGCATAACTTGCAGTCCCTAATGGGAGGCAGATCGGGGGAGTATAAGCCATATCTCCACATTATTATTGTCATTTATTTACATAACGCCACCAATTCCCCAGTGCTGTACAGAGAACTCATTCATATCAGTCCCTGCCCCATTGGGGCTTACAGTCTAAATTCCCTAACACACACAGAGACTAGGGTCAATTTGTTAGCAGACAATTAACCTACCAGTATGTTTTTGGAGTGTGGGAGGAAACCGGAGCACCCGGAGGAAACCCATGCAAACACAGGGAGAACATATAAACTCCACACAGATAAGGTCATAGTCGGGAATTGAACTCATGACCCCAGTGCTGTAAGGCAGTAGCGTTAACCACTTAGCCATCGTGCTGCCCACATACACCTTCTCCATGGTATCTTTTATTACCACATTTCTTTACCATTTTAAAAATATTTCAAAAACAAAACAAAAACACTCTCTCTACTGTCCCCATCCTTTCACTTAAATTGGTTTTAGTCACCCCCCTTCTCTCTCCCCTGACTACCCTCATCACCATCATCACCATTTATTTATATAGCACCACTGATTCCGCAGCGCTGTACAGAGAACTCATTCACACCCTCCTTTTTAAAATTGAAAATTGGTCATATCTTTCCAGTCTATATACAGATTATCTAAATTGCGTTTTAGTCTGAAGACTTGTTTTCATGACTTTATACTACTGTGATTATACTTGCAATGGCTTGACCTCCAATAAGTAAACATTGACCCAAAAAAAAAATATAGCTAAATTTTATTTAAATTTCCAAAGTTCTAATGGAGGCTCTATATCCCCACGATCCACTGACCTCCAATGGATTCGTAAAAAAGGATTTAACCCAAGTACAAAAACCACATTTTTTACCAGCTAAATCTGTATGGAATCTTTTCTTTTGCCTGAAAGTAATTCAATAGGGAAAAAAAACTACAAAAAAACCCCAAAAAACTATTGATAAAACTATGAGAGCTTGATACTAGTAGAGCCACAACTGAAATTAATCAGAAAGGGCCCGTACGCAAATAGCCAAATCAGACTGGTTTGCCTCTGGTTGGGTAGAACATTGGACCGCTCTAATTTGCTGTTCACATATAAACCCGCTGTGGTCAATGATGGACTACATTGACCTAACTTACAATGAAGTGCATCCGTTGAACCATGTCGGATCTATATACTCTAGCCAATCAGAACAATCTTCCCACACACCAGCCAATTAGAAGCAAAACGGTGTTTGCGTTTGGGTCCCTTCTCATTTTTTAGCGCTGAGGCTCCACTGACAGCAGCTCATGTTATTCTTTCCTCCCCGCCCTCTACCTGCACTCTCGACCTCATCCCCTCTCACCTCCTCCGCTCTCTCTCTCTCTCTCTCCCTCCCACACCTATTCAACTTATCACTCTCCTCTGGTGTAGTCCCCTCCTCTTTTAAACACGCTCTTATCTCTCCTATCCTCAAAAAACCCAATCTTGACCCTTCCTCTCTCGCTAATTATCGCCCTCTCTCACTACTCCCCTATGCCTCCAAATTACTTGAGCGGATTGTCTGCAGCCGCCTCGCCAGACACCTCTCTGACTATTCCCTCCTTGACCCTCTCCAATCACCAACACTCCACCGAAACTGTCCTGGCCAAGGTTACTAACGACCTCCTATTGGCCAAGTCCAAAGGTCACTTCTCCTTACTCATCCTCCTTGACCTCTCCGCAGCCTTCGACACCGTGGACCACCCCCTCCTGCTGCAAACTCTTCTCTCTCTCGGTCTCTCTGGATCTGTCCATGCCTGGTTCACCTCTTACCTCGCCAACCGCTCCTTCTCCGTATCCACGTCTGGTTCTTCCTCCTCCCCCTACCCTCTCCCTGTAAGAGTCCCGCAAGGCTCTGTTCTCGGCCCTCTACTCTTCTCGCTCTATACTTCCTCCCTTGGTGCTTTCATCTCCTCCTTCGGTCTTCAGAATCACCTTTATGCTGACGACATTCAACTCTACATCTCTTCTCCTGATCGTTCTTCCACCCTCTCTCGGGTATCTGACTGCCTCTCCGCCATCTCCTCCTGGATGTCTGCTCGCTTTCTCAAAATCAATATCTCTAAAACGGAACTCATTGTCTTTCCTCCGCCAAGGCGCCCATCCCACCATGACCTCTCTATTGTCGTCAATAACACCACCATCTCCTCTGTTACCCAACTCCGCTGCCTGGGTGTCACCCTTGACTCCTCTCTTTTGCTCCCCACATTCATTCCCTTGCCCAAACCTGTCGCTTCCAACTACGCAACATCGCCCGTATCCGTCCCTTTCTCTCTCAGGACGCCACCAAAACTATCATCCACGCACTCATCATCTCCCGCCTGGATTATTGCAACCTTCTCCTCACTGGCCTCCCCCCACTCCCCCCTCCGCTCTATACGCAATGCGGCCGCTAGACTCATCTTCCTCTCACGCCGCTCCTCCTCGGCCTCCCCTCTCTGCCCCGCCCTACACTGGCTCCCCTTTCCCCACAGAATCCTTTTCAAACTCCTCACCACCACTTACAAGGCTCTCTCCAACTCTACTGCCCCTTATATCTCTAACCTCCTCTCCATTCACACTCCTGCCCACTCCCTGCGCTCGGCCAATGACCGCCGCCTCTCATCCACTCCAGAATCCAGGACTTTTCCCGTGCAGCCCCCCTTCACTGGAACGATCTCCCTCGTTCCATCCGTCTCTCTCCTACTCTGTGCTCCTTCAAACGTGCACTCAAAACTCACCTCTTCCTCAAAGCCTACCAACCATCTACTTAACCACCTCACCTCCTCCACTCGCTCTTCCTTCTCTCCCTTTGCCTCTTCTGGCTCCCCTTGTGCCTGTTCTATTTACCCTCCCTTAGGATGTAAGCTCACATGAGCAGGGCCGTGTTCCCTCCTGTCTCCATACCGGTTCTTCTACTCCGTGCTTATTGTATTAGCCTGCGTGGAGTTTCTGAAGTATTGGTATTTTTGTTTATTGTTATGTACTGTTTCACCCCGTTTGTGCTGTGTACAGCGCTGCGGATACCTTGTGGCGCCTAACAAATAAATGATAATAAAAATAATAGTAATAATAATGTTGTTTGATTAGGGTTTTCCATTTCTTTTTTTCCCTATTAGATTACTTCAAAATAGAAGAAAAAATTCCATATGTATGTAGCTGATGAACAAAGCGGGAAAACAAGAAGTTTTGCTGTATATTTACTTCAAACAATAGCTTTTAGGGCTTGTTGGGACTTGTTCCAGTGGTATTCAGCACAGAGGGAGAATTATGCCTCATATTGACCAGGCTGGGGCTGGCTCATTTTAGGACAAGATGATCTCAAGCTGCTGGTCTTCCTGTTCTAGTGTGACCAGCCCAGCCTGGTCCTGGCTGTCATGTTTTTACGGGGGAACCTCACGCTCTGTCCCCAGCATTGGTGGTAACCTGCCCTGGCTACAGCACTCGTGTAGATTATTCTTTTACGGGAGCAGGAGTAAGAACTCAAGAGACACACAAGTTTGTGTATGATTGGGCTGTGGAACTGTCTAAATCAGGCCCGGTCAGTGCACATGAAACACTTGCTGAATTTGTACATCGAGGTGGTAGGTTCAAATTAATTTTTCACTCACAAAAAGGGAATTGTTCAAATGCACCATTGTGCGTCTATACTGTACCTGCTACTGCGGAGTTTGAGAGGATAGAGAAGGAGCAGACATGTGGCAAGGAACTGCCAGAGGGCCGTGGGAGAAGTGTCCTCTGTGAAAGAAAAAGTCAGGATTAATACTCGGTTCTAAAAGCCCAAGGGAAGCTAGAAGTCATATGTCCAGAAACAAATGCCGTTTGCAATTGCACAATTTTAAACTACCCCAATGTCTCGCAGTGCCCCCCAGTGGTAGGAAAGAGAAAACTATATTTATAAATGTATTGAAGGTGGATAAACCGGAATTCGTTAGTTACCATGATAACCTAGTGAGTAGTGAGTCACTTAAGTCTACAGCTACTTCCTGTTTAGGCGTCATGTGATTACCATAAAATTAATAAATGCTGAACTAACTGGACCGTATGATGTAGGGATTGGGTCACCTATGAGGCAGTTATATTGATTAAACTCCAAACAGCTTTCCTTAGAGGAAGGAACGCTGAGAAGTAGCCGCTTCATTGGACGGAAACATTTTGAAATCGGTAAAATTTAGTGCAAGTGCGTCCAGAGACCAGGTGGCCATCCAACGCAGCTGATTGGCCAAGGCCCCATGCAGCACCTCTCTATAAGCACTCACCGACCATATAGGACGTGCTGTCACATTTTCGGGGACAGGCTCCCCTGCCACAATGTAAGCAATGGATAGTTTGAAAGATCAGAGATTGGGTGTTTGTTTTTCTTTTTTAAACTCCCCCTTTCCCTCTTCTTACCCTGGCTGCCAATGACACCTATGACTTGCCCAGGGCACTTACAGCATAACTGTGCCATGTTAGTGTGGTTAGAAGAGGACGGCTCACACAGGCTCCTGTTGTACTTTATTTTATAAAACGTGAACAAAATCAATTTGACACCTACTCTCCAAAAGTCTCACCTGGACAACTAATGGTTTCCGAGGGTGTCTGCTCCTCTGCTTCTTGGGCTTCGGTAAGAAGAAGTCAGACTGAAAGGATAAAGGAGGGAAGGTTATTGTCGTGTAAAGATCCCGGGAGAGAGGATATAACAGCTTCAACTAATATAGAAACAACAGACAAGGTGAAGGTGCCAATTCTCTCACTTACAGACACTTGGCTCTTGGTTACCGAAGAAACGGCTACACAAACAATTCTGTGATACAAAAGTCCATTTGTATTAAAACAATGTGAATCAAGCATTTGGTCTGCCCGAGGAAACTACAGACAGCTGTTAGAGCAGGAACGCTGTGAAAGATGTCCTAAAGCCAAGTCTGAAGACTACGAACATTTCCAGTAATCCGTAAGCAATTCATATTTCTCATAGTTGTAAAATGTATCTAAATCTTATTTTCTTAATTATATCTCACACTGATAGCGTCCAATTGCTGGCGACCTGCAGCCTCGGACTCATTGTTTGGCGGGGAAGCCTTTGTGTGGCGGCTGTTAGGAGGCAGCATGGTGGGAACTGCAAAAACTGCCCCATCGCTGTTGGTAGTCACGGACCCCAAGGGACCGCCGAACAGAAGTGGACGGGAGAGATTCCTTAAACCTACATCCAGAAAGACACAGAAATATATTGGAATAATGAGCAACGTACAACAAAAGGTGAAGAGACAACTAAACCAAATGGAATGGAGGTGATCATACTGTATGTGTCCGCTGCAGACGGGGTATGGATATTTAAGAGTTCCCATTCTGGCACACTGGTATAAAGGCGGTAGCCATGTTGCTTTATTAAAGGAGATGCCCACCCAAATAAAATAAATATTAAACCCAGATGTCCAGAACCCAGACTGTTCGGGAAATACACACAAACAGCTGCAGCTTCCAGCATAAAGTTAAGGGCTTCTGACACATTGGGCCTTGTCATGCCTTGAAGCTATTGGTTGGACGGCTAAGACAGCTGTCCAATGAGTGCTCTGGAAACATGACAAGCCTTGTACAATTAACTGTTGAGAGACACAAAGGGCATATACTGCAGTGCAAGGGTTCTGGACCCATTGTTCTGCTCGCAGGTGGTTTAATATGAAATATTCTATTTATATGGGCATCACTTTCAAAAGATGTGATTCAGCAGCAGAACATTGCAAAGAATTACAAGATCTTAATGAGCAATACACCAAGTTACGAAATAGGATAATGATGGCAATGGGCAAGCTCAGTAATATTACAGCCAAGTGGCAAGGTTCATTTTTAACTCTAAACAATTAAAGTTACATGGTATCTCCGCTTAATCAAGCATTGGTTCTCAAGTTTAGGCCTCAAAAGTTGAGATCCGCAGGAAAACAACAAAATGCGAGAAGACTTCACTGAATTCTAAGCTCCCAGGTCCCTCTCTCACCTGAGGTATTACATGTTGGAGAGAAGTTTGGGTGGATGTGCGCAGACTGTGTCCTCAGGCAGTCTGGGTTCCGGGAGAGTAGGGTGATGACCTTGCCAGGTGGCGTGAGAGTCTGTTCTTGGACTGGCAGCTTTAGAGGGGAGGTGGCAACGGAAGTCATTTCTGGAGCTTGCGAGGGCTAAAAACAAGACAAGGCATTTAGATTTCTGTTTGAAGAAAATTGATTTATAATGGCGTGCAAAAATCTATAGAATTGCTTCCTAATAGGAATCAACCCAACCTTCCCCAAGATATCGGACCACTGGCTCCCAAAATAATGTTTCCAACACTCTAGATCTCACATGAGCTACAGATTAACCATGCTGACTGTTGAAATCTAAATGTGGGACCAGTTCAACGAAAACACACTCAACATCAAAGTAGTATTCCATTTCATGTAAATTAGAGGGCTACCCCAGAAATTTCATTCACTCTTACAAAATACCATTGCTGTAACTTGCACTTTTCCTTCTAGTGACCCAGATATACAGTGGCAGGTATACAACAGGAGGTCAGTGACTTTATTACAAGCAATAAACTGGTTTGTTTCTCTCTTACAAATCAGACTGCTTTCTTCACCATTTTATTCAATAAAACAAGAGAATGAAGAGAACCAAGGTGCCCTCAAGTTTAATAGGAGTTGGCAAATCTTATCACAAAAGGTTAAATTGGAATCTATCTTTTTCCTTTGGAAAGTGCTGTCTTGGCTGCAGGTATCTCCTTCTCCTGCCCAAACCTCACCGCTAGTTTCTATGCAGAGTCTCTGCTCTCCAAACCTGCTCTAGTTCCTTTAGCATGATTAGTGCAACCTCACTGAACATCCCTGATTATTTACACATCCTGCAGATATTTTGGATCAACATACTCCTATGACAGGTACATGAAGTACATATATCATCATCAGCTATTTATATAGCGCCACTAATTCCGCAGCGCTGTACAGAGAACTCACTCACATCAGTCCCTGCCCGATTGGAGCTTACAGTCTAAATCCCCTAACATACACACAGACCGAGAGAGGCCAAGAGCAATTTAATAGCAGCCAATTAACCTACCAGTATGTTTTTGGAGTGTGGGAGGAAACCAGAGCACCCGGAGGAAACCCACGCAAACACAGGGAGAACATACAAACTCCTCACAGATAAGGCCATGGTCAGGAATCGAACTCATGACCCCAGTGCTGTGAAGCAGAAGTGCTAACCAGTGTTGGCGTACAGCATATTTAAATACAGATAGCAACATATATGCAGTTAGTAAGACTGAAAAAGTCATGGCATGTTCACCAAGGACATGGAATTGATATGATGTGAAATGTCATTTCCTGTTATACTCGGGAAGCAAAAACCCTTTAATTAGATTTTAAACAGACCAGATCATATGGAATAATACAAAGGACACAAAGCAGACACTTATAAAAACAAACAAACAGAAAAAAACATTTTCTCTGCAGGATGGTTGTTTTAGTACCGGAAAGAGGAGCCAGATTTTTTATTCTTAGACGTGCCCGGCATCCTGAGCGTGAGACTCAGCACCGCTACTTAGTCTGTCCTCTTAGTTGGCCGATGGAAAAATGTCATGTTTGCAAATAGAATTTTGGATAATTGCTTTTTTGTTAGAATTGTTTCAAGAGAAATTGGACACCAATTGTGGTAGGTTAGAATAAAATTTTCTGGACCAGAAGCGCCCTTCAATAGAACTCATAGCACATATTTTAGTCTCTACGACTACACCCCTAATATGCCTCCGTAACATAGATCAGTAAAAAAAATAAAATGGGGTCTGTAAATTAGCTCTGCAAATTATAGTTCTGTTTTCTCGATAATAATTTAAATTCCCTTTAATTTCATTACTAAATATGTTATATATATATATATATATGGCACATGGTGAGATCTGACTCGGGCCTTTGCCCTAAGTGTAAGACAAACGATGCTACATTGATACATAAATATGGACGTGCCAAAAAATAGCTACATTTTGGAACAAATTGACTTCCTTCCTAAATTTTACTTTTCAGCTAAAATTACGCCCGCATAATGAAGTGTCCTTGTTTGCTGTTTTTGACGAGTGGAAGGATGGTCTGGGAAGTCTTCAGATTATCCCTGTGTTAACAGCTATTGTCATGTTAGTTAAAAAAGCTATCTTGAGCAGATGGACTTCACATACATCTCAGACAGTTCAGGAATTGTTAGATACCCTCTATTTTGATAGACACGCTACCTTCTCTGATTTGGAGAAGGGGGTTAAGAATTTTCATGCCCAGTGAGGTGTGTATGTAGAAACACTGTATTGTCATACACAATCTCACATTATGTGGGTATTCGAGGGCACTAAATGGTCATTACTGAGACGGTTATGATTTAATAATTTCAGAGGGAGAAAGAATGCCATGTTATGGTAATGCCACGTTATAGAATGCCACGTTATAGAAATGCCATGTCATAGTATGCCAATATATGTTGTAATGTACCAACTGTACGACTACGCTTAAAAGAAAGGTTTGGAGACTTCTTTTCACTATACTCTTTCATCCCTCTCCCCCTCGTCTCCTACTTTATTTTACTCTCATGAGGTCTCATGTTACGTTGCACACAATCTTTAAGACCAGAAATGTAATACGGTTTATTGAATGCTGATTGAATGCATTTGACTGGTGCTTGTACTTCTATTGTCAGAATCCGCAACTAACTCCTACTCCTCTTCCCTCTCTTACATCTTTCCACAAATTTATCTCACCCTCGCTCATGCGTGCCCCGCCCTTTTTGCCCCCCTCCCCTCCCTCTATTTCTAATTGTTACAATTCTAATTTGAACAGTGCATACTTTACTGCATAACTGTATGGTTCAATGTAATGTGCAATATCTGTACAATAAAAAGTTTTGAAAAATAAACAAATTCTATACAAATAAATAAAATTATCCTGTTTAATACTTTCTTGCTTTAACCATCTAGATCTAGAGAAGGTAAAATAATCTGTGGATCTCCAGATATTCTGTAACTACGACGAACAGTTGTGGATCAAAAAATTGTCCACACTGATTCAGAGGAGAAGATGTCCCAGCTTTGCCAGGTAAACCCTCCCCTCCGGTGCCCATGGTGAATACAGACTATATATCAAGATACACTGTGGGGAAGTAAACAAAAAGTCCAGCACTCTGCACACCAAAGAGTAGGGATGATCAGGATTTTAGAAAACATTAAATAATTCCACCCAATTTGCTCTGTGCGACCTTATACCACATATCTAGATAGGTTATGAAATAATAGACCATTGACAAGAAACAAAACAGAATCCAAACTTGAAAGGACTACTTACAGTTTTGGGGTTAACCTCTGTAGCTATGAGTCGTAATAGACAGCTCAGAAGCCTCTGTTTGTGGCGTAGCGGGCAGACCGAGTCATCGGAGATGCTGGGATCCATCCACTCATATTCCAACTGTAACTTGACTGGCTTGCCTAGCATGAGGTAGACCTCAGCTAGCGTCAGATTCTCTGAAGTCCGTTCGTTCCAGCCTTCCTGGCGTAACTGCTCAATGAGCTGGTTAGAGTTGGGAGCTTTGGATGAACCACTTTGCTCCTTCACCTGAGTGTCCAGTCCTGAAGTTTGTGTAGTGCAATTATCCTGCTGGGCGTTTGTGGTCTGCATTTCTGCCTTCTCTTGGCTTGGAGAAGCTGCCTCTCCAGAACTTTTAGGGGGTGTTTCTGGAGACGTGGGAGGACACGCCACAGCATTGTCTGTTGAATGGCTTGTCTCTGGAACAATAAGATCTTGGCAAGACTTGAGATAATGAGGAAAAGGGTCATTTAGTGAGAGCTCCTCCACAACGGGCAGCTGACCTCCAGATACTTCACTAGGTGCTGCTAAACTTGCTGAAGAATCCATATTCTCTGGAGGAGCTTCATCAGGAGTCTTTGGACCGTCTGACACCCCTTCAGAGGACACGTTTTCCACAGAAATATCCTCGGTGGTGAGAGTCCTATCTGTTGTGAGGTTACTGGACACTTCCACCTTGTTTGCTTGTTTAGTATCTGCACTACCTCGAGGGCACTTCAGCTGTACCCGAGCTGTCCCTTGTCCCGTTTGAATACCTAGGATCTGGGCAGGGGGCAGGAGGTGAGTGTCCTTTGAGCTCTGTTTGCACTTGCCAGACTCCTGCCAATGGACCGTGCAGTAAGCTTTGGAATGGACTACCCTGGCTACTCCTGGTAAAGGAGACAATTGTGCAGTCTCTGGTAGGAAGAGGTACAGTAATTCCTTGCAGTCCAGGGGCTCTCCTTCTGCTAGCTGGTGATCCTCCAGGGTTTTCCTCTGAGAGGACTGGTGAAGGAAACTTCAGATTGCAAAGCATGAACCTTACATGGAAAAGCAACAACCAATCATTTTCCTCTATTTTGTAGACCTCATGGACTATATGTAAGTGTCGCACATCCTCATGGGATTAGATGCTTGTGCAGTAAGACTCATAAGACATAGGTCTTATGAGTATTTGTAGTCATTTACCTTTTTATGCTAAGAAATGTATGTTTTGAATTTATAATCAATTTTGTTTTGTACCTTTGCATCTCCTGGCCCAAAATATGATTGTCTATGTTACTGCACAAACATCTAAATTCACATCTCTTCCATCAAACTGAAACAATTACATTTTTACAACCTTCCTTCTTGCACCAGTCCCTCAATGTGCGTTCCCTGTGTTGGTTCAGGTATGACTATGCGTACACATCTCTGATATAAACAAATATAGGTACTCCATCTGAACTAAATTATAAAAGAGGGGCAGATTATAAATCCTTTGGTGGAGACCAAAGATCGCCATTGAGAAAGGGGCTTAGTGTGGTTCATGTAGTGGTGTCACAATATATAATCAGGCTGGATACCAAGAATGACATCTGTCTATAGAATGACAAAGATCCTGGGACTGACTTCATTGCAGACAGTACAGATGATCTGGAAGCGCATTATGGTACAGTGTAGGACAAGTATATAACACTGCGCCAAAAAAACCACATGATAATTATACCTGTAAACAGAATAAGGCACAATACCAATCCCACCTCTAGACTGTGAGGAAGTAGGTACCAGGAACAGAACATGAATATTACCTGTAATCATCCATTCTATTATTATTACAAAGGATACTATGCGAACTTCATGCAGAGCCCACTTTTGCTTGAGAAACTCAATAAGGCTGGAGACTTTCCTGTGCAGCTCTACCATCATCCTGAGGAACCAGACAAGGGGATGGGAGAAAATTATAATGATTGGATAGGGCATAAGCGGTTACCCATAATGCATTGTTTTATGGACACAAGATAGCAGGGGACAGAATACGCAGCAAATAAGAAGCCTCTGCAATCATGTGTGTCAGAATGGGGGTTACATTAATTAAAAGATGATGATTGGGATACTTTGGATTAATGGTCGGTTTTAATCCATGTTTCATACCTCAGCCGTGGATTTTGTGCCAGGGTTTGCACACGAGCCCACGCCTGATTGTTCCGGGGCTGAAGCTCTATAGGTACTTTCAGGGGTAGTCGCACTGGTTTCTGATCTTCCTCATCACTCAGACCTGGGCATAAAACATTATCACATAGAGAAATGCTTTAATTAACTTCCCACTACTCAATGCAGTAAGAAATATGTGTCCAGTCCACCCATCAACTGCACACAGTGGGGGCAGTCATTTAGTGGATTAAAGTACAGTTTATGAGAATGTAGCTTGTCTATTTACTAGGAAACATTGACATCTCTGTGGCTCAGAAATATCAGTGGTCCCTGGCCCACAGTCATAGGGGGTGGCTCAGTGGTCCCTGGCCCAGTCACAGAGGATGGCTCAGTGGTCCCTGGCCCACAGTCACAGAGGATGGCTCAGTGGTCCCTGGCCCACAGTCACAGAGGATGGCTCAGTGGTCCCTGGCCCACAGTCACAGAGGATGGCTCAGTGGTCCCTGGCCCACAGTCACAGAGGATGGCTCAGTGGTCCCTGGCCCACAGTCACAGAGGATGGCTCTATGCACAAAACACCATCCACCACTGTGTTTAGATGATGTGTGTACTTATATCACAAGCAGGACACTATAATCAATCATTTTTGTTACTTAGTAAGCATTAGTAAATATTCCAATGACTATTCATTTCCTTGGTTTCTTTCCCCCACTTTAGAAATGTGTATGACCAGGAAGAAAGCGCATACATGGACTGCAAGATATTTTCTAACTAGCACACAGAATCCCCATAAAGAGAGTTATAATACACAGACATTTATGTAAACAGGTGCAACAGTAAAAGGTGGTGTTGCCATGGCAATAAGATTGTATATGGTTTCAAATGTCCAGTTGGTTCGATATAAGCATTTGTCTGATGACAATTATGTACGTATGTATGTATGTATGTATGTATGTATGTATGTATGTATGTATATTCATAAAATATGTCAATACAGACTGAACACTGCATCCCAGAGTATTTAATTATCAGCTGCTTTCTATTTCACTTGGTGACAAGTGGTCACAGTCTGTCTAACACACATACAAACAACGAAACAACGGGTGAAGGGTTACTATTAAACGTAAAGAACAGACAGTACCTGTCTTCCCTTCCGGGTCGCAGAGTTTCTTCAGTGCTCTACACATAGGAGCCTTGATCCGCAAGTTCCTACCTTTGTATCGCACCGTTGTTGCCCTGTTTGCAGATTGAAAAAAAAAAAAAAAAAATTAAGAGAAACTAGTAAACGAGTCTAGAAAACAAACTTCCAGATGCAAATGTACATACACAGCGACATCATAGGAAAATGCTTCCAAACATGAACACTTACTGGGGGATTATTGGGGTTATTTCAGCAGCGTCTGAAGTTACTGACCTCAGCCCCAGGTTGTTTCGTCTCGATTACAGATTTAACCCCATTTTATGATGTGACAAAGTAATAAAACTACATTTGCCCTTTTCCTTTCCTCTTGTTTGTGATACATTTAAAATTGTTAGTTGCACTACCATTCTATACTATAAATTGTTCATAACTTATACACTCCCCCCCCTTTTTTTTCACATTTAAAGGGACCAAGTTCTACATAATGCAGCTCATCACTTTTCATCAGCGAAGCATAGGGGAGGGAGCTATACTGAAGGATGAACCATTATCCGTAAGAATGTGACCTATTCGCTAGACACTGGGGACATTACTGGCTGCTAGTGCATTGATAGGATGTATTCTCAGAGATATTACCCCAGCACACAAAGTAGAGGACAGCTAGGCTACAGGAACACTTATGGGATTATTAAACAGATAAGACACACTCACCCTAACTGTATTAACTCATTCAACTTGGCAGCATTCTTATCATCCATACCTGCAGTGCAGAAAAAGAGGAAGGAATATTAATGCCACTAATCGGGTACTAAAGAAAACAAAACAAAAACACATATCTTGAATTATAACATAATAAATGCAACAAAATCATATTAACTCTCCGACTTTACATTTACAAACGTCAGTAGTGTGCAGTCACACAAATACCTGCTTTCAGATTCTGCAAATTAATTACAGTTTCTACAAAACTATTAAGTCCTATTCCGTTATTACTGCCTAGCAAAACGGACTTGGCATAACGGCTCCACTCTCTGCGTTACCCTATCATACCATTCTGTTCTCTATAAAGTCCTACAAGAGAAGTCGGAGACAGAAGTGCTGAAGAGATATTGGAGCAGCCCCTAATTTTTCAATTCCAGAACTGTTCTTCTATTCTACGCAGGCTGCATTGTAGACAAATGAATCATAGCCAAATAACACTGGATAAAGCAACAGAGATACTGGGACAACAGAAACCAACTTACAGCCACCAATTTTCTTCCGCAGTTCTCCGTAACAAATGAGCCCATAAAGTTCCTGTGAAGACTTCTTAAGACCGCAAGAAAAAACTACAAGATACAATAGAGACAAAATGACTTCAGTACGATACACATCAACAGAAAGAGGAGTTAGACAGACACAAATATACAAGGAAACATCATCTAGTCCTCCCCAAGTCCTAAAATTCTATACATTTAATCTCATGTTAACAAATAACCCCATAAAAGTTTTTAACTGTCATTATGAAAAGACAAGGACCCTTACTACTTCCATATCGATAATGAAGGTAACAGTACACTAATTATTTGCTCATCGGGAAGTGCAATCACCTCTATAAAGCAGAACCTTTGGTAGTTTGGTCTGGCACAGTTATGTTTGTGTAACAACCATGTGAATGAGAAATGATGTAATGATCTCAACGAGCGATTCTCACCAATCACAGTCTGGAATCGGTTATTTACAAATGAAGAACATTGAAGACGTCCTTCCAGGAGTGCAGATTACCAAAGATCAGACTGTATGTTGTCTTAATTATTTTTAAATAAAAAAGCTATAAGCCTCTGTCAACAAAGTAAGTGGTAATGTTTGCAAGTCTACCATTAGAAAAAGAACGAACAGGTATGGCTTTCACGGCAGGGTAACCGGAAGGTGGTCTCCTCTCCGAAAACAGCTCAGATTAGCAAAGTTGCATCTGAACAAAACACAAGACTTGTGGCACAATCACCTCTGAAGAGCAGACCAAAGTGAAGTTGCTTGGTCTAGACCAGTGGTGGCTAGCCTGTGACACTCCAAGAGTTGTGAAACTACAATCCCCAGCATGCTTTGCCAGTAGATAACTAGCTGATAGCAGGCAGAGCATGCTGGGACTTGTAGTTTCACAAACACCTGGAGTGTCACAGGTTAGCCATCACTGGTCTAGACAATGATCTGAAGTACATCAGCACATACTAAGCCCAGCAGAACAAGTCAAAGTCCAGGGGGCAAATGTATGATGCCACGTTTTTTGCAAGTCGCCAATATTCAGTGACTTTTTCAGGGCAAATTTAAAATGCCAATATCTTTAAAGGCAAAACTTGCCTTTAAAGACATTGCCATTTTATATTTGCCCTGCAAGCCGCCGAATATTGGTGACATGCAAAAACCAAGGCATAAAACATATACTTCTGTGAACCATGAACACCTATATAAAAACACATGTGTGTAGATAGATAGACCAACAGACACTGACAACATCAGGGATAAGGGAGGTTGGGGGTTCTCACCATTGTTGAAGTCAATGTACTTGGAGATCTTGTGCCAGGTTCTGTAGTAGAAGTGCCGAACCTGCTCCTTATTCTTCACCATACTGACTGGTTTGGCTTTCTTCTTGTACTTGAGGGCAACGTTGTTTTGAATGGCTTCAAAATCCTTCCCATGCTGAAGCAAAGAGTGTACATGTTACACACTATTTAGACAATGTAATTGCAATGACCGGTCTTTGTCCTGGTGTCTCCAGGAGTCCAGCATCTTACAGCTACAGTGTCAAATAAAACGAATACTGACCTAAGGCCAATGCAAAGCCAACGGACCAGAGACTGGCTTAGTTCTATGATACAACTTGGCCCCAGGCAAAATATTCTCTAATTGTTCTCTATTATTTACAGAGAAGAGGAAATGATCAATGCAAGTAATAGAGGGACCAAGGGCCCACTCGGTGAATTATACAACTGAAGAAACTGTACTCACTTCATAGAGGGCCTCAAAGAAGGTGCTCTTGTCTTCTGTGCTCCAGGACTCCCATTGCCTCCGCACCTTCTTCTTATTGCCCTCATCCTTCTCACCAGCAGGTGGCGCAACGTTGCGGCCAGACGCTTTTGTGGTGCCGGGAGCCAATCCGGTGGAGCAGCTTGGCGAGGAGGGAGTGGCACTGTCCACTGCTAAAGACAAAACAGGTGGTATGAATTACAATATCACAATACTGCCCCACATAAGAAAACAAGTGGAATGTTATCTTAAGCTAGGTACACACTACAGGG
Source organism: Mixophyes fleayi (assembly GCF_038048845.1). Classification (NCBI taxonomy): domain Eukaryota; kingdom Metazoa; phylum Chordata; class Amphibia; order Anura; family Limnodynastidae; genus Mixophyes; species Mixophyes fleayi. The sequence continues at coordinate 26,656,607 of NC_134408.1, read as the reverse complement.
TTTTTGTCCAATAATCAGCTCAACCAGCCGACATACGACCGCTCGTTCAAAAGTCGGGTCAGTGTGTGTAGCGACACGATGGTCGAAAGCCTCATTTGGTTGGTCGTACCATTAAATATTTTCATTCCAATCTCATTTCCGTTGTGTAGTGTGTATAAGTTTCCGACCGATCCACAACAGCGAGTACGAAATTACAGTCATTGCTCACGACAACATAGCTGTAAAAAGTCACTAACGGGACAGCTGCTATTCCCTTTATTGTCTAAAACAAGGCTAGTGTGTATGCAGTCCATGGACCGAGCGATCGGATGTAAAATCGTTCGGCATAAAAAGTTGGTGAAAAATTCTGTAGTGTGTACCCAGCTTTATTAATCAAGGGTTTGTCTAATCATCAGAATAACAGACCAATAAAAACAATAGGAACCAAGAGGAAGGTAACCAGTTAAAAAAACCTAAGCACAGGAATATAAAGGTTGATAAATGTCAGCATTACATAACACATGTTAACGCTGAGCAGTATGTATGTTATAAATAAGATGAAGAATTGCCCAGCTTGTTATGTTCACCAAAAGGTGCAGCGATTCACAACATGATTGGTCTTAGGAGCCAACATCCCAGTATAGAGAATAATGCACCAGGAAGACATCTCCCACGTGTGCTATTAACTAGTACCCAAGGAGAACGTTGGGACTGCAGAATGAAGTCAGCGAGTATTTTTAGACTGAAAATCTAACATCGTGAGCGCACACAATCAACTCCTGCAACCACCTCCTCACAGCGTATCACTCACAGCTTGGATTGTGCAAGAACAACTTTGTAAACACATCATTTAGATGCAAGTGTAACGTCAACATCTCCATAAACTGGGCAGGAAAACCATTGCAAAACCTAAAATCAGGAGGTTTTTTTTTCTTAATGGAATCCTATTTAATTTTATAAAATTCTCACAACATAAAAATACACAAAAGGCAAAACAAAAAAAAGTACATACAAATTATCTACATATGATTATTAACAGAAATGGAGAGTAATTATTAAAGGGGGACTACTACACCCAGGGAACCAGTTTAATCCCTAAGGTCTTGGGCTGAAAACAAAGTCCAGGAGGGGTGCAAATCTACAGTTTAAACCTTTAATCAATGGCTACATTTACAAAATCCTCCTGAAGGTCATATAGAGGTTGGGGGTGGTTAGTGAAGGTAAAAGGGAGATTTTTATTTATTTTACATTTTGCGGTAAGAGGACACAGACAGTGGGGGATTATTCCACCACATCCCCCTTGTAGAACTTGGAAAGTATGTGAAGATAACAAGCAGCCACTCTGCAAAGGTGGTCTACTGAGGCTTCACGACGTACTGCCCAGGTCAAGTGTACAGAGGGTGCCAGTACCCTCATCATGGAACAGGCTTACCAAACATCTGAATCCAGTTGGAAACTGGAGATGGCACAAAATCCCTTCTAATGCCCTCAAAAAGAACAATGAAACTAGGACGCAGAGCCCTGTATCCACTGGAGCAAAGCAGAGAAGGAGCAGTAGTTGTTTTCTCCCAGTACCCTGCCTCATAGGGGTAGAACATAACCCCCTATTTGTGTCCCACTAACTGCAGGAGAGAACGAAACGGAATCATTTAGTGCTATTCGTCATACTAAAGGTTTACTTTGGTCCAGTAAAATATCATTTGCAAAAAGGAGTTAATTTAAAGCATTAGGAATCATAAGGACAATTGGAGTTGGTCTGCAGGGCCTTAGTCAACATCCGCACAATCCCAAATATCTTCATATCCAGGTTGAAAACCCCACACCTGACCTTCCTTAAATCATTGCACAAGAGAAGAACTATGGGGATTTGTGTTTTCCTTCCCATAACACAATTGCAATTCATGCAAAAGATCAGTGCTCAGTATTTGCTTATTAAATACTTATGTAATAATCCCCCTGCAAGATTTGCTCAGCACTCTTTAGAGTACTGTAATGGGATGTAAGATTAGGAGTATACAACACTGTGTCATCAGAGGTAGGGCGTATTAATAATGAACCACTCCTATATATACGCGTAATCTACTCAAGACCCCGCCTAGAACACTCATTTGTTTCAACGTGTCACGTTATGTTTGCAATTCCCAAATATGTATTTCTTAATCTTGCTGTTGTTTTACACACACATACAAAGTAGAACTCATTTATGAAGAATGGTGCACAGGAAAGTTAGTGTTGCCCATAGCAACCAGACTTTTTTCCTTGCACAGTTCAGAAAGTGACTGGTTGCTATGGGTGAAGCCATGGTTTTCCCCGTGCACCAGTTTTCAGAAACGTTGTCTTCACACCGACTATAACGTTATCAATCAACCTCACTAATACACCATTACCTGCTTCTAACCAATCACTGCCATCAGATCAATTCATACTGTGACCCAAACAAAGAAAAATAGGACTGGGCGGGGCCTCCTATGTTTACACTACAAAATGAAAATAATTTTGACTTGTTTACTTTGCAGTAAAGGCAGCCATTTTGTATGTGCTCGGACAATAATTCTTAGTACCCCACTATGAATTCATTAGGACCTAGACGACATCACTGAGGCATGCCTTGTGAGGAAGTACCTCAAGCCTCAATGAGGTTAGTTCCTAAATATACTTTGCCCCACAAAATGGCCACCCAACATGCTTTTAGGTAAGTGTCGGGTACACTTTGAAATTATGTGACATTAGCAAAATAAATTCTCTGCATGTTTTAAAATTTTCACCACCTGATAAAGTTGTGGTAAATAAACAACATTTCAGTGATTTTTATGTGCAAATTGATTCACATGTTCCATCAGCTGCTGCATATCCAGAAGTCAGTGACAGAGCCACGTCTCCAACCAGCAGCCACTTTACTGTTATTAGAAGTAAGGATAAATAAAGCAGAACGTACAGCACACCAAGCACTCATAACTTGTCATATACAGACAGCTACATAGATACAATACAAATATGATTCTAATACGACTCTTCCCGATTCAGACAAAAAAAAAAAGATACTGTGGAGTATTCAGCCATTGCGTTCACTGCTCAATATTTGTTAGATGTCAATCATGGAAATTTTAGGTTTCAGTTTAAACATCACAAGCACTATGAAACAAAATAAGTAAAGACGTTATATTCATCATCATCTATTTATTTATATATATAGCGCCACTAATTCCGCAGCGCTGTACAGAGAACTCACTCACATCAGTCCCATTGGAGCTTACAATCTAAATCCCCTAACTTACACACACACACACACACAATAAAGGACAATTTAATTGCAGCCAATTAACCTACCAGTATGTTTTTGGAGTGTGGGAGGAGACCGGAGCACCCAGACGAAACCCAAATATGGGGAGAACATACAAACTCCACACAGATAAGGCCATGGTCAGGAATCGAACTCATGACCCCAGTTCTGTGAGGCAGAAATGCTACCCACTGAGCCACCGCGATGCCTTAAGTAGACAGTACCTGCTGCCTTGTTCCACAGAGGATGTATCAGAGGAGACCAATGAGAAAATATAACGGAGAGGAAAGCTGAGAATCAAAACTAACAAAGACAGATTTATAACCAGTCTAATCACTAGAAGAAGCACCATTTAAAATGATGGATGGGAACCAAAAAATGCAATCATTTCAATATATGAAGTTTATCCTATTTTAAGATACATCTGTTAAAATGTATAATAATTCATGCCATGCAACAAGAATCTGAGCGAATACCAGTTTCTCGCAGAAGTGTCTAGTTCAGAAGCCGCATCAATCAATATTCATGCATATTTATGCTGTTAACCTCTGAACCGTAAACATATAGGACTCTCATGTTAATCAGTCAATACATGGGCAGATCAGTTCACTTAGCCTCAGCCTGATCTGTGTTCAATTTGCCCACACAAGAAATTGGACAAATCTGCCGTTTGGCATTTGGGCTAAGTAACTGGATCAGTCAGCCTCATTAGTGCAGCCAAACAATCAAATTTGACATCAATGCAGAACAGATCTCGATCAGATGTTCATTGGAACAGACAATATATTCAGGACCTCGCACAGCTGCAGTTTGGAATGGACTTAATCTAAACAGGCGTAAATGGCTGTGTGCATGGGCAAGTTGGGTGCAATTAGTTGCCTTGCTCTTCGAGATGTGATAAGCCCTAGTGAGAGTTCTACAAACATACACAAGCTATCCATTGATGGGTACAAGGCGGCCCTCCAAGCCTTAACCTGCAGCCCCCAGGTCCTTCCAGCTTTGTCAGTTTGTTATAGCTTGTAACACTTGTTTACTATACCTGCTGATGTGATATTACAGATAAGCGTCTCGTACTTTGATTACATGTATTGCTTTACATGTAGATTTACTAAGCTGCGGGTTTGAAAAAGTGGGGATGTTGCCTATAGCAACCAATCAGATGCTAGCTTTCATTTATTTAGTACCTTCTACAAAATGACAGCTAGAATCTGATTGGTTGCTATAGGTAACATCCCCACTTTTTCAAACCCGCAGCTTAGTAAATCTAGCCCTAAGGGTCATGTGCGGCCCTTTTGAAGGTTAGAGGGCCACACCATACGGCCCCTGAAGTGTATCAGATTACCTATCACTATAACCAATATTTCACCCAAGATCACTGCTACCCGAAGTATAGACACTTCTCTATTTTCCTGTAAAGTGCTGGATCAATAGGATGTGTTCTAAATCTATAGAGGGGCTGTATCAGGTCAAATGATATTACTTGTGGAAAGGATCCGAAACTGACAATTATTGGTATACGAGCTGACTAGAAGCCTGGGTGAATGATCATAAGATAGGCATTTACTGATGTAAGAGATTAGTATTACTGTACTACATCACCATCAGAAGTACTTTATAAGGAGTTAAACAACTCAGAGCTTACAGGTAGCCAGAGGTAGGTGATGGCGGCTTTCTGCTTAGCTGCAAATGAAGTGCAGAGAGTTGCTTGGTGTCGAGTGGAAGTAGACGGCGTAAGGAAAGTTAGAACTATTTTAGTTATACACAAGACATGAAATATAAAGCATTTCAGATAACATTGCATGTAAATAGGAAAATTCTGTTGCTTGGCATACACAGGTAAGGGAAGTATTACCCAGAATGCTTTAGACCAACGTCTTCAAATGTTTTTCCCGTAGTTCAGAGCACAATACCGAAAATATACCAGTTTAGATTTAAGGATTACCCCTATCCTCACCCACATCGCCTCAGCATTCTCCTGCTCCATAAATTGTGTAGCAGTGCTCCTCACAGTGACTGTATCACATCAATAATGAACATTTACTTTTTGGTCAGAATATTCTGGATAATATTTTTACAGACACCAGCAGAATATGAATTTTCTTAGGACTTTATTCAGACTTTTATCAGAACTGGCTTTTTTTTTTTTTTTTTTTTTAAATAAAGTGAAAGGAACCAAGACATATTTAGAGGTGCCTGAATGAGGAGTACAGTGCAGGCTGTAGCGCTTGCATCAATGTATGGCTGCGCAGACTTCCCCTAAGCTACATTATCCCAGATCAAATGGAAAGAGTTAAACATTTCAGAAAACATATGTACAGAAAATATGCTATAACCCATAGCAACCAATCAGCTTGTAGCTGTCGTGTTCTAGAACAGTGAACAAAATTAAAGGAAACATCTCATTGGCTGCTCCAGGTTATAGAACATTTTAGTTACCCTTTCATATAAATATAACAAGACAGAAAAAAAATAAGTCTTGTAGCCCAGAGTACACAGTATGTTTGGCCAAAGATGATAACTTGCCAAAGATGCATAGATTCATAGTTAAAGGATAAAGTATGCACTGAAAAAAATATATATATTTTGCCTGAAATTGTTCCAAGTTCACTTATCAGCATTAACGGGCATAAAAAAACTGAGATTTGGCATGTGTGTACTTGTTTGAAATATAATATTATATGGTACAAAATTAAAAGTATGAGTATAATTTTACAATGACACCAATGAATGTTAATTAACGGCAGTGTCTATATGGATTTTTACGATTTGTTATAAAAAAAAAAAATTAAAAAAAGTCAGTAAAAACAAACAGTAGTCAAAATTACAAAAAAATGCTTAAGAATTCTGAAAAGTAAAAAACAAAAAAAAAAGATGAACGAAATCCCAATGACCTAATTTAAATTGAATTATAAGAAAACAGTCTCACATTAAACAAGGGTAGTTTTACTGAAAGAGTCCTCTTACTGAAAGAGTAGTAGATGCTTGGTCCAAATTTTTAAGCACATGTAGTTGGAAACACCACAGTAAAGAATTTTAGACATATTTAGGATAAACACAGGGTTGTGTCATGAATAAATCAGTAACACATGGACAATTATCTGCTATCAACATAGGGATTATTTCATAAAATTGTGCAATCTGGCAAATAGGCTTCAACGCACAGCAACCAATCAGGAACTAGCTGTTATTTTTTTTTGTGCAATTTAGAAAATGAAAGCAAGTATCTGAATGGTTACTATGGGCTATTATTAAAATCCTTTATGTACAAAGCAGTGACAAATTACTCAGCCCTGTACATTGCAGAAAATGGTGCAAATAGAAATTTTATATTAAACAACCCCATGCATTTATATTCATTAAAAAAAAAATACAAAAATACAAGCCTCCAATCCAATATACAGCTTCCCAATTGTAAAGCGCTACGGAATATGTTGGCGCTATATAAATAAATGATGATGATGATACAGCCATGGACAGTACACAATGTAGAGTGACGCTGGGTTATTCACCCATAACATCAGTTGATGTCATTTTGAATTATTTCCCCAACAAAATTACAAAATGTAAAAAAAAAAAAAAAAGTCTTCTAAACCAATGTTTACTCAAATGTCCTATAATATTCTACCCATTTTAGAATAAAAGTATTTAAATTATTTTAATGTGTCTTTTTTTTCCCCAAATATAAAAGTCACTCTCATAGAAAGTAGATAAAAATCACCACATCTGTAGAAAAGTACAGACATTTCAGTATTTACTTCAGTGCAGACTGGGATTAACTAGGTGTATAAACAGGCAGATAAAATCTGTTGTTAAAAATCTATTTAATCATAATGACTGCTAAAATTCAACAAAAATAATATAAAAGGCAGCAGATTAATTACGTATAAAATGAGTAACAAAATGAAATACAGTGAAATGATGGTGAGTGACCTGTGGATCCATAGAGCTATACTATGTACATCAGTAAACAAAATGGCTGCTTCCACTGTGTAGAGACAGATACTTAGTAGGTCGGGACGTTATTTTGTGTAAACAACATTATAATCAAACCACCTACATTTTTAGCAATTTAGCCCCGAAATAAATGTTGCAAAAATACAACAGTTATTTATCTCCAGTATTCACAGTCAAACAGCTGAAAGATAATAGGGGCTGCTATAATCTACTGGATAAGGTTAGTTATGTCCATGAACGCAGCAATGCAGACAACATACACGGAAGCTTTGAACCACACTACCCCAAAACACAGTACAGCTAAAAATCCAGGCAGCCATTGATGGAGCTAGACGTATCTCGCCTAGCTACTGATTTCTGCTCAATTTTATTCAGGCCACAATAATACAGGGTGATTCAAAAGTCGCAGTACACCCTTTTATTTCAAAAACTCTACAGGAAATTGGGAAACCTGAATACTCCAGTAAGGTATGGGTGACGTGGTCTATCTTTTACGGTATGTACCAAACATGGGCGCCATCTTGAAATCGGCCCAATTCCTGTAGAGTTTTTGAAATAAAAGGGTGTACTGCAACTTTTGAATCACCCTGTATAATCATGGAATAATGTAGCTAAAATTAAATAGAACTAAAGAATACAAGAAATGGGTACAGCAACCTATATTTTAACTCCTCCCCTTAAACTCCTCCCCTCCCACTTAGAGTGGTGTCAGGCAGGCACTTTAAACACTGGCACTATCGATAGCGCTTAATGATTTCCTTGGGGAATTAAACTCTGAAGACGTTGCACACACCGGATCGATCGACTGCTATGCCCACGAGCGCTATTCAAGTTGGAAAAGCGCCAGCACTAAGAAGTACCCATGTGACATCAGCCCAAAACTTGCACATATTGGGATTTAAGCCCCATCCGCAATGCTTTTGAGTGAATGGAGTACATAGCACATCCTTACTGAAGGTTCACTGACCCATGTAAGAAAATGCATGGGTGATACACAGATGCGGGAACACCTGTGTGCACTCTTCATCCACTTGTCACAGGACATTATTATTTGTTTCTTAAAGAAGTTATATACTCAGCACATTAAGTATGTGATGTGAGCAGCAAATCTGCAGTTCTTAAAATACTTTGCAGCTTCTGTATTTCTTGTAACTACCTGCAAAGGTAAGTACATAAAAAACAAAACAAAACAAAAAAAAAAAACAGAAAAAAAAAAAATAAATAAAATTATTCCGACCACGTAGGGTCCAATCCAATGGCAACGGGAAGCATCAAATTCATCTGTGTTACTGATTAAACCTGCGACCGGATAATATTACCATGATGGAGGAGATAAAGTCAAATTTAGTTTTGAGTGTGATTAAATTTCAAGCTGGTGTTTAGTTTGATTTAATCTGTATATCTCTGTGCTTTGCCATTTAAAATTTTTTTTTTTTTTTTTACCCTGAACCATATCTAATAACTGCTGCTTATATACAGGGGTGAATCACCCTGAAAGTCCCATAAAAATGTGTATTAGTCAACAATATCCAAATATATCTGGTTATTCTAATAGCCAAAAAATTTTTTTAATTTTGCCATATTATATTTTTTCAAAATTTTCCCTAAAGCCCTTTTTTATCCAAAATGGCTAAAGTTCAAATTTTAGGATATTTTTGTTTAAAATATGTATATACCAGCATATAGTCGTAACTGTCCAATCTGACAAAATGTAGCCTATAGGCAGTCAAATGCTTGTGTAGAATGCATTTTTACACTGGAGATGCGTTTTGCAAAAAAAAAAAAAAAAAATTTACTAAAAACATTTTAAATTCCCCAGCGAATGTCAAATATCAATTTTGCATCACCTGAAAAAAAAATTATTTACTGCCTTATTAATTCTCCTTCGTAATAAGAGATCAGAATCCAAGCTTTTGCATACATTGTACAAACAGATCAAAAGTATATTCCTAAAAAGCGATAAAAAAAAAAAATTGCAATACCCCTTAAATCTCAAAGGGGAGCGTGCATCAATCAGCTTGTCCCCCAAAAAGTCTGAAGCAAGGGGTGCGCTAAACGTAAATATACCTTTGCTTTTAGCACTGGTGATTTTTCCATTGCCACAGGAATCCTTTCTCTGCCTCTTGCTGTGCGGTCTGACGCTGGACCTTAGAAAGTGATGCTGATCCTGTTGGGCTTTGGACGGCTGGCTGGGGGTCAGGACCTCCGCTGGGTCGTTGCCGGGGGTCTGGGGGATGAACACATCACCCCCTTTTTCTCCTTGATCTTCCACCTCTCCTGGTGCTTCTTCTTCCTCCAATTCAGTTTCTGGTGCCCTCTTGTTTGGCTTCTTCAACCTTTCCTCCCCACTCTTTAGCTTCACTGTCATCCTGCAAACAAACAGCACAAGAGAGGGTTACACAGGCAGCAAATAAGACAGGGAAAGCAGGGGGGCACAGCTGACCCCCTCCCAAAAAAACCAAAACCCTAACAACTAACATTATTTCCCAGTTAGAAAAAGAAGTTTAAAGAGAGAGACAGAGAAAGAGATCCTGAACAACATGGCCGCCATTGTTAGTGACAAATCCTCTTCCACTGTCCCGACTGCACAAGCTGGGTTGGATCCCCTTGTAAGCTGCAGGGGACGGGGCCCCTGGCATGTCTGGGCAGCAGAGGGTTCCCAGGAGCGGGGCCCGGGGTGTGGAGGGGCCCCGGGGGAAGCTCCAGATCGGGGGCTTTGGTTTTGTTGTTTCTCTCCCTGAGCACAAGAAACCCGACATGATGGCAGCAGCCGCCTCGCTCAGCTCGCTGGCCGCGCACACAGAGCTCTATAAAAGTGTTTTGGATCGGCCGATCCCTACCCATTCCGGTGTCCCTGGCACCCCTGAGGGGTCTTCTCCCCCCCTCACCATGGATCAGTGTCCCCCCGGGGCTCGGTCAGCCCGGGATCGCTCATCGCTGTGTGCGCCCTCGTCCTCCCTGCGTTGTCTCCTCTCTGGCTGGAGACTCGCTTCCAACCCAAAAAAAAAACTGCTCCTGCAGCCCAAGGCGCGGTGGGGACACCCTTCACTCAACACCCTCAAACTGCCGATCGCGGAGTCGTAGGCGCTCGGGGCCGGGTGCAAATGAAAGAGGAGACCCTCAGCTTTCAGGGGAGGTGACCCGATCGCCCGGGGAGCCCCGGGAATTTAAACAGGGCACTGCCAAAATAGGGTCACCTCGGTGGGGCGTTGGGGTTTGTCTGGAGCTGAACTTTGCTTGCTACGTCATCAGCTTTTTGCAGCATTGGGAAATTAATTTTTTTCAAAAATAAACAAAACCCCCCTATCCTGGCACCCCAAGATTTAACACACAGGACCCAGGGCATCAGGCAGACAAAGCCCAGCCTGTTTGGCACAACATATATAGGGTAATATAACTGGTTTTGCAGCAGTAGTTTACAATGGGCACAAAAGCATCCATCACAGGCACAAAATGGATAACAACTCCATATTGAAATCATCTGTCGACACAATTTGGGATTTACAGTAAACAACAATGACAGAAACTGCGTTTATTTATTATTTTAACATTGCAAATGCAAAAACCCTTGTAACAAAAAATAAATAAATCAGATACAATGTAAACGCAATTGTTTTAATCACAAACACACTTGCAACACTGACGCTGCCTAATTAAACAAAATAATAATAACATGGATGTATCCTATAAATATACTCACATCACAACAGACTAGTTACTTAAAGCAATTTAAAGGAACACAATTAAAACATATATACTTATGTTATACAAGTGAATGATTATCTACAGTGAAGATCTAGAGCAGGGGAGAACTGCTGCACTATTGTATGATCTTACTTCTCATCCACAGAATGGAACAAAAGAGATTATGAATATTTTTTAGCAATTTTACTTTGCAAAAAATTGGAACAATACAAATTAATTACAAGTGATACATTGATATGAATAATCAAATAGGTGGATACACAAAACAACATAGTGCAAGAAAACAGCTGCTGGTGTGCCACTGCCTATTGATCTATAACGCAAAGTATGGTTTATCACTTTGCTTGACAAATATTCAATTAAATCACATTACTTCAAGCATCAAAACCAATTAAAGCATAGCCTAAGAAGAACAATGGACATTATTATGAATGTCTGTATCACTTTATCTGATAGAGAAAACACAGATTTGCAGCCACTTAACAGTCAACAGCTGCTGTCAGCTATGACCCCCATTTGCCAGCACCTGTTTCCTCTTTATAAACCCACTTGTGTCTGGGGATAGTATGCTTCATCCTCAGTGTAATGTGACAATGACACCCCCCCCCCCCCCCCCCCCATTTATAACCAGATAACATTTGGTCAGTACACAAGCTGTTGCTAGGAATCAATGTGAGAGATGTCCTTTGGGACAGTAACTTGCAGTGTACAGTGTACTACTAATAATCAACACCCCTCACTTACTCAATAACAAGATTATGAAAGGTCAATGTCACAATTCTGAAGAATGACACTTGTCTGCCCACTATATATATATATATATATATATATATATATATATATATATATATATATATATATTCATGACATAAGCTATGGAGCACACTTACTGACACCAGTCACCAACACAGGTCCTGCAAGAAGCAGATCATCAATCAGAAGGAAGCAACCTCTGGCTTTCACAACAAGTCCCAGCAGACACTGACAGCCAATGGCATGCTGGGACTTGTAGTCCCACAACAGCTGGGGAGCCCCTGGTTGCTGATAGATCAGACCAGCAGACTGATAACAAGGAGTAAATGCCTCTTACCCGATGCATGAAAGATGATGGGAGGGCCTGATGCGGCTCCCCCACTAACCTCTCTCCAAGAGCAGTGTAGACAGTCCAGGCCCTCCGGCCCGTCTGACAGGGGGCCGCGGGTGTAACCAGACGTAGTCCACGGGATAACCAAGCAGCAATAATCCCAATCAGGCCCCCGGGGCCCGGCCCAAAGCTCCGTGGGATCCTGGTTCAGACCTTCCTCTCTCAAGCCCGGGTCCGCATCTGACAACAACCCGCGCCAAGCAGACCTGCCAAAACACTCCACGCCCCTCACAACCCAAACAAACGCACGGATTGGTCCGCTGGCTGGGAAAGGCGTGGTTTTCAGCGGAACCGCCAATCACAGGGCGCAACGCCAGAGCAGCGCTGAGAGTCATGGGTTTAGAAGGAGGTGTTCAATGACGTCCATTAAAAGAGGACGAGCGTTTGGATTGGCTGGTAGGTTTGTCCAATTGGGAAACGGTTTTCAAACTCTCAGACGGCAAAGCTGTATTGGTACTTTCTCTCCTGCTCCATCCTATTGGCTGTGGTCCGTTTGATTGACGCAATGGGCGTGCCGGAAGTACTTATTCATTCATTAACTGAGAGCGCAGGACAAGGGATTGTCTATTTGTAGTAGAGATCCTAGATGACGTGATGCTCTAGTGTTGTAGAACTACAAGTCCCAGAAATTCTTGCCAGGATGCCCTAACTGGCACACTAGGCTGAGACTTATATTTATCACAACACACAATAGTTCGTGAGCAACAGTTTGCCTGTCCTGTTATCCACGACCAGCAGAGGGCGCCATCATCTTCATAGCTATTTAATTGTGTTGTTTATTAGTTACTGTGAATTGTATTCACTTACTGTGGTCGTCGAGATTGCTGGGTGTGTCAACATGGCTCTCTGTTTACTGGAAGCTAAAAGCTTTTGTTTGTTTGCTCTTAATTCGGAAAAAAAATATCAAAAGTAAGCATGGAATCTATGTATTACATATAAATATATGCCATATTGAGCTTTGATTCACATACTTGGAACAATAGTTCAGAAAGTACACTGAAATAATTAAAATAATTCCAGCCTACTTTGTAATACCCATTGTTCTCCTTTCAAGATTTCAACCTTTATTTACAATTCACTGATAATTCCTCTCTTTTAACATTGTAAGAAAACAGTTGGAACTCAGATGTGTTATATTAGCTTACAAATAGTGAGCCATGTATATATATATATATATATATATATATATATATATATATATATATATATATATATATATATATATATAACACATATTAGAATAAGGCTATGCAGTAACAGTTTATTAACAGCATGCATTAAATTCACATCACAGGTAATCTCAAGAGAATAAAATCATTAGAGAGATTGCTTATTTTGCAGCTCACGTTTTCTTTAATGCTTTGCTACACAAGCAATTTTTTATTCCTTTGTAGTGCAATGATCTCCTTCAATCACACAATGTCACAATTTAATTGCCTTGCGTGAATTTAAGACAATTAGTCTTTTCCATAGAGTTTAAAGGGATGAGGGATTAATTGATCATTCCGGAGTATTTAGACAATCCTGGTCAGGATATGGTGACTGTAAGAGCACATAGGAACGTTTTTTTTCCTTTCTGCAATTAATCTCATGAACATATAATCTTATGAAATTGCATTGTGTTTTCTTGCAGGAAAAAAATATCTCATTAGATTTAACTTCAGAGACTGAAAATCACATGTGTAGCACCATTCTTACATGATACTAGTTGGTGTTGACAGTGCAACATGAAAGGCAACATGAAAGTCCCACCTTCTGCCCCAAACCTTTAAATATGTATCCCGGCATTTATTGAATGGTAGGTTGTTGCTGATAGTTGCCATACATTCTACCTGTGTAGGGACTCTTAGAGAAAGCCCATGCTGGGGAATGATTTTCTGGGCTTGAAACAAAGTCTCAAGTAAGAATGTTTTAGCATGATTCTAAGAATCATTTTGCAAGAAAGCCCAGGATGTAGAAGTTGGGTTTTAGTTGTTCCTTCGGTGTTGCCATCATTAAGGAAATCCACAACTTATTGCCAAGAGTTCTCCTTCTCATTGTCCTTGTCCTTTCCCTACTCTTTCTCCTCCTCCTTTCCCTTCCCCTTCCCCTTCTCCTTCTCATCCTTCTCCTCCCCCTTCTTCTCCCCCTTCTCCTTCCACTTCTCCTTCCACTTATCGTCCCCTTCTCCTTTTCCTTTCCCTTCTCCTTTTCCTTTCCCTTCCCCTTCTCTTTTTCCTTCCCCTTCTCCTTCCCCTTCTCCTTTTCCTTCACCTTCTCCTTCCCCTTCCCCTTCTTCATCCACTTCTCTTTTGACTTCTTCCCCTTCTCCTTCCTCTTCTCCTACTCCGTCCAATTACCCTTCCGCTTCCCCTTCTCCTTTTCCTTCTTCTTCCCACTATACTCCACCATGCTTTACAATGGGGAAGAAACACAGTATAGGGGACAGATACATTTGGGTTTTATCCATAGAAAGGTGATACTGAAATCCAAACTAGCTTATTTGTTTTCCAAGAGGAGCCATAAAGATAGAGAAGAGGAGCTTAGGATCGAGTCTTGTGGTACTCCTACTGATACAGGATGCCGAGAGGAGGTAGATAAAAAAAACAAACAATAAAGGATAACCAGGATAGAGCAGTGTCCTGAAGACCCAGGGAATGCAGCGTTTGTTTGTATGAGAAGTGAGTGGTTTACAATGTCACACGCAGCAGAGAGGTCAAGAAGAGTAGTGGCCTTTACATTTAGCAGTGAACAAATCCTTAACCACCTTTGTCAGTGCAGCAATACCTGTTGAGTGTTGGAAACAAAAGTTTGACTGAAGATGGTTGTGTGAGGAAATTATCCGCATCAGGCGACTGTGGGCAAACCTCTGAAGAAGCTTGCAGTGGAATGGGAGTTGAGGCATCATCAGCATCATTTATTTAAATAGCATCAGCAAATTCCGTAGTGCTTTACAATTGGGGACAAACACAGTAATTAACAATACTGGGTAATAAAGGCAGTAAGAAGGCCCTGACCGCAAGCTTGCAATCTGTGGGGACATGATACACTATCTTAGTTTGGGTCAGAATTAGATATATTTCAGAAAAGAAGTACTAACCGCATATTTGAATAATGATGGAAATATACCAGTTTAGAGAGAGATTATAGATGTTAATTGAGGCTGAGACTGTACAGGAGATAGAGAACGACTGATTTATGAAGGGACGAATACATTAGACAGGTAGTTTTAGAGTGTGAGGCAAAGAAGAGGATATATACATTTTTATTTGTGGGTTCAAATGAAGAGGAGATGCCAGAGGATATACAAAATTAATTAAGCAGATTGTTGATCAGGGAAGAGGATACCATTTCATCAGGTCATGCCAATCTTGTCTGTAAAGATCTTGGGCCGTGATGGAGAGGGTTGGTGTGGGAGGGTTGAGGAGAAATGTATATTTATTAAAAAGGGTTTTTGGGCTTAGAAACCTGAGCCAAGATGAAAGATTGGCTGTTGCCAATAGCAGAGGCGCACGCAGGGGGGGTTTCTGGGTCTCCAGAAACCCCTCCCCTCCACTAAAGAAGTGCCCCTACATAGCGGCACTGTACTATATATAGCAGCCGTGGCGCTGTCAAAGAAGCGTCCGCGGTGGTGCTGTATTGTATGCTGTATTGTATACAGCACCGCCGCGGACGCTTCTTTGACAGCGCCGCGGCTGCTGTATGTCGAAACAGAGATGCTGGGAGCATGCGCAGCAGCTCTCTCGCGGGTGTGTTTTTTTAAAAATCCTGCGTGCGCCCCTAAATAGCATATTATTTTGTGGAAGAGTTTGTGAAAGCAGTATGTTTCTTTACTGTGCTATGGATGAGATTGTAGTAGATGCAGAGAAGAAAGATTAGCTGGAGCCACATGACCAAGGACTGTTGTTAAGGTAGGGTTGAGATATGCTACTGCCTGCGAAGATGTTGCACATAGAATTAAGTGAGGGAAGAGAGCTTGTAGGTGATAAAGTAATGATGGTATGAGAGGGAAAGGATTATTAAAGAAATCAGAAACTGAACAAACACTGGCGAAAACAACATCAAATGTGCGCTAACCATCACCCTGAGTAGAAGAGTTGTTTCACTGGAATAGAGCAGAGGTTAGAGAGGAGGCGCAAGGATAATGTGGATAATCCATTGGAATGTTGAAATCACCCGAGGTGATGGTGGAAATTTCAGAAGATAACAAATTAGGTAGCCAGGCGGAGAAGTAAAAGTTCAATGAAATGTTTGGGTGGTCAAGGGGACTATAGATGACAAGCAGAGAAAATGGGTTATAATCTAGACATTATATACACCACCTGACCCCCAGCCTCCTTGTCTGCTTCCAGGCCTGGAGGAAGAGGAGACCTCCATGTGAAAGGGCTGTAGGTGAGCAATATAGTTGTGTGAGCCACATTTCTGTTATTTACAGAAGGTTGAGAGGGAAATGTAAGAGATGGATGGAGAATAGTTTGTCACTGACACAGCATATTTATAGGATTTTGAAAGGGCTGGGAGACAGGTGTTTTGTTTCAGGTATGCTGGATTTCTATAGTCTTATCGCAGCTCCACAATCACTTAAAAAAGTACTACCGGACACTGCGTTTGGAGTATGTATCCATATGTAGAAGAAAGTTAATCAAGTCTACTGCTTGTGTAGTCGCTACACTGAAAAATAACTTTAATTGTGTTACTTAAGAGAAATATCTGAAGACCTCCAAATCATGCTCCAGTCCTCATTATCTATAGTGCCTGTGACAGAGGTGGTTTGTGATTCTCTCCATCCATTGTATTTATATCTCTTTTAATATATACACATATATAAGCCAAGGCTTTATCATAACTGCTGCAAGACTTTATTGTACTTATTACACTCTAAACTCATAGGTGCAAGTATTAATATGATGGACGGTTGGATAGATAGAGTGACAGACTATCCTACCACTGTCCACACTTTACACATGCCAACCCCATGCATGCTCAGAGGAGCAAAGTGTTTAGGCTTCACTGGGCATGCTCTGTGGTGGTAAATGATAGTGGATGCGTTTGATGCCAGAACTACCACTGGTGGAGCGGCCATGGGCTTCCCCCTCACCTCCAGAACCCATTGAAGGCACAAGTGTCTGTGGGGTCATTGGGACCAATAGGTTCATGGGCTAGTGGTGGTGGGATGCGGATCCAGATGGCGGATCCTAGCATTAGTGGAAAAGCAATGCAGTAAGCTGGGGCCCAAGTGGCAGCCATGGGGACTCCCCTCCTTTGAATGTGTGGCTGAAATGCTCAATATTACCCTTATTGAGGGATCTTGTAGGAAGCCAAGGTAAAGGGGGAGTGTGATCCCCAGGCCTTATTGATTGTGATAATTACGATTATGGCTGGATCTGATGGATACACTGCTACTTTCTTTGTCACCTTTCAGAATATTGACTTTAAAATAAAGCTGTGACCTCTTTTCTCGCCAATACAAATGTCATCTCTTAATTTCAAGGATAAGGGGGTGGGTAGCAAGAAGGGGGGGGGGGGCATCACTCTGTAGGCAGTTTATAGGTCCCGTCCCCATTTACATGCTGTTACTAGCATTGATTTGAAATAGACTAATAAAAGCATGTTTTATATATATTTTATGACACCAGCCGGTAAGGGTCCTAACTGAAGTAAGGGAATTCCAAATGAACTGGGCGGGGAAGGTTTGCCTAAAAAAGTTGTCTGAGGAACTTATGCCAATACCTTAATTCCCTTCAGTAGAGGTGACACACTGTAATCACCTGGTCACAATGACCAATGTTATTTTAATATAAATATTACTACTTTATACATTAATGTGTTTTCTTCTGACATAGGATGGGTAACATTGACATAGTGCAGTTGGATTTGCTAATTGCACAGGATGTAACATAGATATGATTTTTTTTCCCAAGGAAAAGACGAGCCCTCTTCGGTGGTTTTCGGAATATTCCGGAGATGCGCGCGGCCGCCTCGGCGGCTGAGGGTTCTGTGTTCGGCAACGTTCGTTTCTTACAGGTCACAGCGCCAGTGATGCGTTTCCACGATTGGTGGGTTGTCGTCACGTGATTGCCTGGGTCCGCTGTCATGGTAACGGGAAAGCGGAGCGGCCTGGTGCAGGGGTCTAAGCCTAAGCAGAGAACCGAGTGACCCAAGAAGGAGCCCAGTGTGGTAAGATGGTGTCCTGGGTGATGGAGAGGGGAGAGGTTGGAGGAGGAGAGAGCACTTATTATTAGCCACAACAGGGTTAGAGGTAATATGTCATATTATATATCGTCTGTTTAATGACCTAGTGTCCTCAGTAAATACTTATGTCACATAATATACCAATATTACTGGTCTTTGCTGGACATATGTGTTTGCAATGGGTTCTTGCATCTCAGCATTTTACTGGTAATGCATGCATATGATCACCATCATTGTTTATGTGTAAGGTACCATGAAATAAGACAGTGTCAAACATTCAGTATATAAAACAAATCATACAGAGGGGTAGAATAAAATAAATACATGTGAGGGTGGTAATCTGTGGAGAATCATACATAAAATAAAATAAGTACATACAAGCATAGGCAAACCGAGGGGGGGGGGGGGGGTTCATAGTGCCTAGAAACCCCCCTCCAAGCCTGGGGCACTGTATAATTGAGGTGGCTGGATCCTGCCCCTGCTTCACACGGCTCTGCTTGAAAAGGAGGGCTGCGTGTACCTAACAGTAGTGCATGCAGCATTGTCCATGTATATTGGGATAGGAAGAGTTGGAGAGCAGCCAAGCATTGTCTAATATTATAGCCACACCCCCATGCATGCTGGTCACGCCCACTTGCGGCGTGGTGTGGAAACCCCCCTCTACAAATCCTGCGTTTGCCCCTGATACAAGGTTGACGAAAAAGGTGTTGACGTAAAATGGTAAAGAGGGTCTATGAACATTTAATCTTGCATCTGAAAAGCTCCCTCTCCTTAACTAAATTCCTCAAAGAGATATTTTACCATCTCTTAACTCAGTTCATGAAAAACTTACATTGATTCTCTTTCAAGCAACCTACTAACCCCCAAACCAACATTGTTCTGTAACTGGATAATATAGCCCCACTAAACTCATTCCGATTGCAAAGCTATGTATCATGAGCCCTCTTAATTCTGTAAGGTATATTTACTAAACTGCGGGTTTGAAAAAGTGGAGATGTTGCCTATAGCAACCAATCAGATTCTAGTTATTTATTTAGTACATGCTACAAAATGACAGCTAGAATCTGATTGGTTGCTATAGGCAGCGTCTCCACTTTTTCAAACCCGTAAATATACTGTGTGTGCTCCCAAATGTAATGTTCTGTGGTTTATGCTGGCACTAGATAAATAAATGTTTGTAGTGTTAATAATTCAAAGGCATGCTGTGATTTGCATGCCTTACTCAGGCTGCCAATGTCTTTTATCCCTTTTTTATCTCTTTGGGGTTTTTACAGATTTATGTTCACACATTTCCACTGGCTCCATAGATTCTTATTTCCACACAGCTCTCAGTAGCCTGCTTATCTTTAAAGCTGGCAGGTATAGCATAACATATTATATATTGAAGTTGTATGCCAAAGTAATAAAAAAATATAATGCACTAATGCATCTGTCGACATTTACTTAATAAACAAGCCCCACCCACTTTGGCGTGACATAATATATGCAGAAGAGCTCCTACATGTCAGTAGGTAACAGCAATGAAAAGGGAAAAATCATTGTATGTTGGTAATTCCTGGTGTAACTTATTATATAAATGTATTCAGTGGCGTTAGTTCCGCCATTCCCTGCACCCAGACTGTGTGCAATAAAGCCGAAACAGCGCTTCACTGCGTGTACTCAGAGAGAGCCTGCGGGAGTACAGACTGCTTCGTCGGGTCCCCTTCCACATTATGAGCGATGTAGTGCTACGACTTATACATGCCCACATTACTCCTTTTCATAGTAGTCTGATTCTGCTTTTCCCAGTTATTTCACATTGCAACCACCTGAGCTGAATTCTGTTTTTTTTTTTTATCATATCCTTCATATTGTAATAACATGGACTGGATTAGGTAAGTGACGTTTAAAATGCCTTTAACTACAGTTAATTAATCCAGTACTGTGTTTTAAAAAGAATGGAAAAAGCAGAACTGGCGTATTATCGCACTGTGACAAGGCGTTCTGTCGGCATTTATGATGACGTAGCCTTGATTGTTATTACTTGGTGAAAAGAGATAAGGTCATCAGTAATACGTTCAGGTCCCCACACCCTAATATATAGTATAATCACTGGGTGCAATAAGCATACCAAGTCTAACAGTGTTAATCAGAAATACTAGTCTACAAACAGCCAAAGTTGTATGATTTACAGTTGCAGCAATCAATTAAGTTAAGTTTCCTTCAATTTGTTGTCCCCCAACCTTTCTCCCTTACGTTTATCCCTACCTCTGCGCGAGAGACGAATTCTACGGCGTATGATTTAAAATAAAAATTAGAGAACATTATAAATAGTACTCCCACATGTTCCATTTTTCCCAGGACAGTCCCAATATTTTTCTCCAACCAAACACGCAGGGTTGTCAGTAATTTAGCCACCTTCTAAAATATAAGTGGGTCTGTCTCACAAATGACCCAGTCTCTTGTGTACACACCATATATTTCATACATTGGAATAGTCTAATTTAATTTATTGGGAAATAAATACATTCTTTTTAAACTGACATCATAGAAGGCTTTTTTTTAAATATATTTTTCAGTTATCTCATGCACATTAAAACCTGGGATATATATTCTGTTGATAAATATGGTTTACTCTTCCAGCGTTTGTAGTGGAAATTTAGAAGTAGCGGTATGGTAAATATAAGTAAATGGAATTTGGTAGTATTACAGTGAAGGTAGTAGGAGAAGTGTCAGTAATTCATATCACTGTATACCCCCCCCCCCACTTCCACCACTGATAATACCTGCAGCAATTGCACCATTCATGGCCAGAAATGAAGGCTGTAAATGAATTATGACTCCTATAATTTATCTTTTTTTGATATGGAGAATGTATCTGACTGATAAAAAAAATATGTGGTCATTTGTGGAGAATTAGCACAATTATTGTTAATATTAGCAATGTATAAATGCTTATGCTGATAAAAGCTCTGTTGGATCACACAGGTCTGGTCTCTAACTGAAAGACTATTTGCAATGGCTGTATACTTTGATCATCGTATAGAAGCTCCAAATCCGGCAGCATTGCCATCTCTCATCTCCTGGCACAGTCACCACACTCTGTTGGCTGTGGCTTCTGTGAGCTCAAGTGCAGGCGGATGTGTGGATATCTACAGTGAGCTGGTAAGATTCTATCATACACCAGTGCCCTCTTACTCCAGCCAGTTAGACACAGTGAAATTGTGAGTCGTAAACCAAACAGGAATCTTGTCTAGATTTTAAAAGTGCAGCTGTTGCCTTCTCACAGTGGAAGCAGCTATGGATTGATCCCATATTGGACCCTATGTACAGACTATAAATGTGTGCTACATGCCACAGTAATTTCACCTGTCTTTTGTAAATTGATTAATGGTTCCATCTACACAATTGTTGACGCTACTGTGTGTAACTGACAGGTTCCTTAGTTTGTTTAAAATGAACCATTACCATCATTCCATGCAATTAGAACACTCTAATGTTAGGAACCGCATGAACAAACTTATAGTAATCTTGCAAAAATGTATTTAATGAACAAATTCTCAGTTTAATGCTTTTTTGTGAATATATATTCAGTAACATCATCAATTTGAGAAAAAGAGCTAAAGGGATTGGTCAGTCATCACCATTAACCGATACAGCGTTGTCAAGAAATTGTCAAGGCAGTGTGTGATGTCTCCGAGGCAAGTGATTGGCTAGTGTCATTGCCAATCAATCACATGCCTCAGACTGGAGTGATTATTTAATGGCTCACCTATACAAATCACAAGTTCAGTTTGCATCAGCAGCTACTGATAACGTCTGCAAGAGAATATGTTGATGCTACGTTATTGTATCTCTGTGTGTTGACTTAGTCATGTTCTGTGTTGCATTCAGGGCGACCATGTGAGCGGATCGCATGTAGAAAGGTCTTACCAGCCCACGTTACTCAGCTGGCACCCAAATAAACGGCAACTCGCTGTGGGCTGGGGAATGGGAGAGGTGACGATATTTAATGAGTCCGATAAAGAGCATCACACACTTCCATCAGCGCACGGCGCGGAGGTGACATTGCTGGAGTGGAGCAGTAACAACAGCCATTTAATTTCTGGAGACCTTGTGAGTATTAGTCGTCTTGGTTATGTACCTGAAATCGGCAGATTGTGTCCCACGATTTTTAGTAATAGGTTACCTGCTCAGGACAGCTTGGGAAATTAAACATCTATAAGTCAGGCTTTGACTACAAGTACAAACAATGTATTTCGGAACATTGTTGTACTAGCATGCTTGGAGTTAAAGTTTAGCCACAAATGTACATGCCGCAGATATCCCCCCAAAGGTGTTATTTCAGCAACAGGGAAAATCTGCATATGTTTGAAATCAAAATTAATATGGTAAGTAATAAACTATTGTCGATTATGGATCACCATTTTATCTAACTCTTGTTTTTATTGTGCTTTAGAATGGGTTGCTAATTATGTGGCGACTGGACCAGCGCGGGCGTGTGCAAGGAGGGCCGCTACTGAAGCTGGAGTACCACAAGCCTCTTACCCTCTGCCTCTTCAAACCACTAGCTCCTGAGAAGTAAGTGCTACCCATGAGATGGCCAATGATCTCAAGCTTATGGTCAGCTCAACACAAGATCTGCAGCACGGTGGCTTAGTGGTTCACGCTCCAAAAACATACTAGTAGGTTAATTGGCTGCTATCAAAATTGACCCTAGTCTCTCTCTGTCTGTGTGTACGTTAAGGAATTTAGACTGTAAGCTCCAATGGGGCAGAGACTGATATGAGTGAGTTCTCTGTACAGCGCTGCGGAATCAGTGGCGCTATATAAATAAATGGTGATGAAGATGCAACTTGTTTTGGAGAATATTAGCGGTAGAGTACTAACATTAATCATGTATGTATGAGGGTTCCTTGCTAGCATTGCTCAGAGATGAGAGGTTCAGTAGAATCACAAATGTAAATGTCTGCTTTTCTGTTGCAGTTAGAGTGTAGAGTGGAACCTCTGAGCAATGTAGAAAATAACTCTCTCTGTGTAAGGTACCTGTAGGAGCATCTCATGCTGACATACACTGTATATGTAACATCCACTACTTGTTTTTCAGGGATATGACCCAGCTGGCTAAGGCTGCCGTGAGCGGGGATGAGAAAGCCTTGGATATGTTTAACTGGAAAATGAAGAGTGGTGCTGAGCAGGAGTTCTCCTTCTTCATCAGCACAGCAGAGGGTAAGTAGCTGTAAAGTGGAGCATGCCTTCTTTGTATACTGTAAGTCAAGTCTTATATCTATATATATATATATATATATATATTTATATTTTAGAGTCAAGTGTGTTTTTTTTTATTATTTAGTTGTTTATTTTACATAATAACAAAGCAATCAAGCAGTCAAAACAACAACTGCCAACA
Organism: Mixophyes fleayi; assembly: GCF_038048845.1. Lineage (NCBI taxonomy): Eukaryota > Metazoa > Chordata > Amphibia > Anura > Limnodynastidae > Mixophyes > Mixophyes fleayi. The sequence continues at coordinate 26,632,985 of NC_134408.1, read as the reverse complement.
AACATCACATAATAGTACAGCCGTAATAGACAATAAACTGTTCACATGAGCATCGTGCAGAATGATCACCAAGTGTTATATTTACTCACTCTCCAGAGGTTTAAAAAACTTGTGTGAGCTTTTCTGGTTCCTCACTATCTTAGCTTTGCAAAATCATTGGTAGGTGACATTTCCATTACAGAAAAAGGGATATGATAAACATCTCCTGACTTACGTTTAGACATCTCAGGACGTTTGTGTCTATTATTATTATTGTTCAGTTGGTGGCTTTGCCCATAGCTGGGCAACCTGGCAGCTATTCTGAGGCTGCCATTGCTGGCTTGCTGCTCTCGCTGAAACACTGGTTGCATAGAGCCATCTAGGCACCCCGACTTCTCCCATCTAGGCTTATGCATATGTCTGATCAAGCACTTGCCTTGTTTTCTTCCTTTGAGACTGTTTTGTTCCATAAGCTCCCCTGGGATGAGATGGGCTTACTATGCCACCGTATGTAACCATTTGAGGTTTCACTTTTGTGAAACCTTTTATGTCAGCAACAAGTCTTTCACTGGTTCTGTTGGCAAAACCTGGCAAACCCATTCACCCCTATCAGCTGCAGACCAGCGTGGTGCCCCCAGTTGTAGGAAGGGACCACTGCCGGCACCAGGATCCTTCACTGGCACCAGGGATAGCTCCCTGTTCTTTGCTGGTTGCTCTGGCTGAATCCTTCCTATGGATCAGGACTGGTAGGTAACCGACAGAGCTCTGACTTAGGATGATGGTCTCAACACAGGGAAGCCGGGGGATTAGTGTCGCGCCAACACAGCATTACAGGGACAGGCATCTCACAGGAACCAGTAAGATGGAAGTAGTAATGGTGTTTATTGGCTCATAATTCTCTTACAAGAAATGTTCCTTTAAGTGTACAGCCCTTCTTTTATGCAGCTTGTCAAATTTGTCTGAGGGGAGATGGGGGAAACCAGCCCCTTTAACCAATCCAGGCTAACTCCCTTATCTTGCATTAGGGATAGTCTGGTCCCTTTACATTAACTTTAGTGGCAGGTCTATGTGTCTACCCCCTGCCCATGTGCAGTCAGCTGCTGGGAGCTGAGCCCGCTCTTGGCACTTCTACGTCTGGACTGGGGCATCTAATCTCTAGATCTCTTACCCAGAGTTTAGCCCCCAGTGTTAAGCGTCACCTTCGAGCCAGATTAACCCTCGTTAAATTCGTTCGGAACCAGGGGGGGCAGACCAGAATCATCCGTTCACTTACAGCATTGTGTGTTGGCGTGAAAGGTGGATGTCACCACACTCTCTCTGGCTCATCCCTAATCATGGTTAACTCCCAACATTCTTAATATTACTCTGTGTTCCCCTCATGGTATTGACAATAGGGTACCTTAACATTTGACCGGCTTATACAAAAATGTTACCTACATATTTCTATGTTACTTTACAACTGAAGGATATTTTCACTGCTTTGTTCTCTGCGTGTCCAGTAGACCTGTCTTACTCATAAATAAAATAGTTGGTTAGAAAGTTCCCCGAGCCCTTTCTTCTTGTACTTGTACTTAATAATGCATGTACTGCTCTGGAATAGGCTGTATAAAATAAAGGAGGTGTGAAAACAGGTCCCCGATATATCAGCTTGTGCTACAGGCCATTTAGTTCAGCTAAAATGTATTTGCAGATTCTTACGAACTGATTCCAGACTTTTATGTTTCCAGTTAGTACCAAAATACATCCTTTATTAATGATGCAGTGAAAGTTTGATTATTGTAGTATACATTACTCCTCTATAATTGTCTATAGGATTCCGTGTAAGGTGCTGATTATCACTGAGGTACTTTGTACTTCAGTGGTGTTGCCTGTTCCTAATGAAATCATCATCATCATCATTTATTTATATAGCGCCACTAATTCTGCAGCGCTGTACAGAGAACTCGTTCACATCAGTCCCTGCCCCATTGGAGCTTACAGTCTAAATTCCCTAACACAAACACTCACACACAGACAGACAGAGAGGGGGACAGACAGACAGAGAGGGGGACAGACAGTCAGAGAGAGAGAGAGACTAGGGTCAATTTAGATAGCAGCCAATTAACCTACCAGTATGTTTTTGGAGTGTGGGAGGAAACCGGAGAACCCGGAGGAAACCCACGCAAACACAGGGAGAACATACAAACTCCTCACAGATAAGGCCATGGTCGGGAATCGAACTCATGACCCCAGTGCTGTGAGGCAGAAGTGCTAACCACTAGGCCACTGTGCTGCCCATACCAGTTACCTCAGCCTGTAAACATGGCTGCCTCCACTGTTTGCAGTTGGCAATTTCAAATACAAAAAAGGCATAAAGTTGCCAATTTGATAAATACACTTGCAATAAACCCATGACAGAGATATCTGTAAATTGATAGCCAAACTACTCTAAAACAATAATCACTGCTACTTTTTGGAATATGAAATATGTATAACATTAAACTGGTTTATTCTTTGTTGTGTTATTGCTAACATGCAATAGCCCACTAAAGAGCAGCTCATGTAATGCTCTTGCTTTGCCTTGTATTTGTGGTACAAAGCCAGTGAATGGTGACTTGTTCTTGGTTTCAGGCTCTGTACACTGGGTGAACGAGCAGGGGAAGAGCAGCCAGATAATCAGCATGGACAGCCCGGCGCGCAGACTGCTCTTCTTGGAGAAGAAATCCGTTCTAGTGGTGATCACTGAGAATTTTCTGCTGTCCCAGTTCTTTATAAGTCCAGAAGGAGATGCCGAGGAGATCTCTAAGGTAGGAATGGGCTTAAAAGTCACCTGTTGCCTATGCACAGAGGGGGCAGCCATTCTGTGCGCTGAACCAATATTCTGCCAGAATGCAGCCTACCAATTCTGTAGCAATCGGGCGATAGTAGGTGATTAGGGAATGGTGTATTTGCAGCTAGGCTCTTTTCTGTACCAGAGTGCTAGCTTATATCACATTGGGCAGACTTGTAGTGAGAAGTGTAATGCCATTTGGTAAGTTGGCGTGTCCTCAAGTACTAACCTCGGATCTATCCATAGATGGATCGCTGACACCATGCATTCTCCTATTCAGATATCTTGCAGTGTCTCTCTGACACTTGTCTCTCAATGTATTTCTTGAAGAAATGCAATGTGTGGGTTCATCCTCTTAAAGTGTGCACAGGACTTTTTTCACTTGACTGGGTGATTTAATCCTTCAACATTCCAGGAAACAATGTTTAACAACTTCCATGAAGCTCCTCCAGCTGATAGTTATTATTATTATTATTATTATTATTATCATTTATTTGTTAGGCGCCATAAGATTTCCGCAGCGCCGTACACAAAGCAAACCGTAGACTATACAGGGTATAACAGTACAGAACAATAAACAAAAATACCAATGCTTCAGAAACTCCAGTTAGGTTAATGCAGTAGAGGCGGAGTAGAAGAACAGGTTTGGAGACAAGAGGGAAGAAGGCCCTGCTCATTCGAGCTTACATCCTAAGGGTGGGTGAACGAAACAGACACAATTGGAGGAAGTTGAAGTGTGAGGAGAGGGACCGGGAGGAGAGAGGGTAGAACGTTTGGAGGAGATGCAGGGTTAGGTAGAAGGTTGGTAGGCTTTAAGGAACAGGTGAGTTTTGAGTGCCCGTTTGAAGGAGCACAGATTAGGAGAGAGACGGATGGAGCGAGGGAGGTCGTTCCAGTGGAGGGGGCGGCAAGGGAGAAGTCTTTGATTCTGGAGTGGGAAGTGGTGATAAGAGTGGAGGAGAGGCGGCGGTCATTAGCTGAGCGTAGGGAGCGGGCAGGAGTGTGAATGGAGATGAGGTTAGAGATGTAAGGGGCCGTAGACTGAGAGAGAGCCTTGTACGTGGTGGTAAGGAGTTTGAAAAGGATTCTGTAGGGGAAGGGGAGCCAGTGTAAGGCAAGGCAGAGAGGGGAGGCAGAGGAGGAGCGGCGTAAAAGGAAGATGAGTCTTGCAGCCGCATTGAGTATAGAGCGGAGGGGTGCGAGGTGGGAGTGGGGGAGGCCAGTAAGGAGGATGTTGCAGTAATCAAGGCGGGAGATGATGAGTGCATGTATGATAGTTTTGGTGGCTTCCTGAGAGAGGAAGGGACTGATGCAGGCAATGTTGCGGAGTTGGAAGCGACAGGCTTGGGCGAGGGATTGAATGTGGGGGGAAAAAGAGAGAGAGGAGTCAAGAGTGACCCCAAGGCAGCGGAGTTGGCCGACAGAGGAGATGGTGGAGTTGTTAACAACGATAGAGAGGTCATGGTGGGAAGGGAGTCGAGGCGGGGGAAAGACAATGAAAGTTGATTTTGTTGGGGTGGATCTATCCAGTTCCTTTTTGAAATCTGATCGGCTGTAAAAGTTTTCCTACCTCCGTCCCAGCGAGGAGGGAGAGGGTGAGTTCTCTAAGGGTGTGAATCGGAGACATCGGGTGAGTGTCTCCAAAATAACTACATAACATAACTAGAACTTTTAGAATAGAACTCTTATTGTCCATTTGTGGACCATCCAGATTTGTAGAATTAATATTTGTGGCAAAGACAATCTCCTTAGGGCAAAGAGTAAAAGTGAACTGTGTTGCTAGCTAGGAGTATTTCCACCATTTCCAAGTGTCGAATTTTGCAAGATGCTTTTTATCCGCTTTCAGGTCTTCGAAGATACTTACAGTCCTGTCTTCCACAATATTTTGCATTTGTAGTCCGCTGCTCTGCTTCTGCTTTGCAAGTCCAGGTTTATTTGAGCCAGTACCGTGTTGAGGGATTTCCTGATTTGAGCTAGTTTTTATTCTAGCAGAGGTACCAGGACTGCAGCAATGTCAGTTGCTTTCATATTTGCTGCTTTCACAACCCTTGTAAATTTACGTTTACGGCGTACAACTGTTTGAGAGCTTGAACAGTCCGAGTCGTTGGATCGGTGTTGCAGGGAGTCTGGTGATTGTAACAAAGTGCTAGGTTTGATTGCTCCTTATTGGGGCTTATTTAGATATTTTTCTATTTAATTTGACTGTGAAAAGAGGGAAGAGGACATGTCTCCTGTTAGTGGATTTTAGGGGGAATGCCACAGTAGAAGTGACTTTAGATCTTTAGGTTACATATCCATATCTTGTGTGACCACAGAGCGAAGTAGCTCAGGAACTAGGTATCCCATGAGACTGGTGGGATTAGATTATGGGTAATAGATCCAACTTCTGAATTCAAAGTGTGTGCAGTTCATAGAGTTTCCACACGAGGGCAGTAAAGTGCAGCTTGTAACATATAACTAATCAATGTCTTTGCTTATCTAGAAAAATGTCCACATAAGTAGTCTCTTGTATAGTGTCACTGCTAGAGGTGGGAAAACTCGTTTGGCAATAAGTCTTTATCCTTAAAAGCTTAGTTCTACGTGCCAGATATATGGATATGTAGGTTATTGCCGATATTAAACCTTATCACATGTGTATTCCAATAGATTAACATGTCTATAGGCACAATGTGACACCTGTGTGTTTTATTACTCGCTACTCACCAGTGATGTAATGTTGTAGAAGAGGGATCTTAAGGAAGGGATTCCAAGTATGGAGCGTTGTGCGAGGTAGGGGAGGGGGGTCAATCTGCGCTTTCGGTGTGCACTTGATTTTTGCAGGGTTTAGAATCCTGCATAGTCCCTGTCCACAATGATTATTCCCAGTGTACTTTACAGGTAGTTTACAACCTATTTGGTGAACACCTTCTGTGTGGCCTATCAGCCTTCCCGCTGCTACTTAAGGGAGGTGGTTGGGCTGATCGATGCCATTAAATGGTCTCATAGGTCTGTGTTAGGCCTGTGCAGCCTTGGGTTGCATCCAACGGAGCTGTTGGGGCTTGATAGGTCATGCCATGGAGCTATGTAATAGACATGGAGGTAGCCTGCACAGTGATAAATGTATAAAATCCAATATAAAAAAATAAAGTTCATCCAAAACATATATGGGTCTTATCATGATGTGAATGATGCTGTTCTTCTTTTATATAAATCGATCTTGGAGAAACAATCTAGAGATATAGATCGATTTATCTGAAACTTAATGATAAGACACAACTTAGAATTCTGGCTGCTTAAAGGGTTACATATATCGTTTTATGTTAAGTGATTGGAACACTTTCATCATAAACACTAAAGGATAATGATGTTAAATAACAAAGTGATTGCAACTAAGTTTCATTTATAAAACCTGTATGTTGTTTGCATATAGTAAAAGTAATATTTATGCATGCAGATTACACTGTGATGTTTTTTATTGCTTAATTTTTTCTCTTGTCGCACCGGATATAAAAGACCAGCATCATTCACGTCAAGCTAAGACCATATATGTTTTTTGATGAACCTTATTTATTAAATTGGACTTTAGAAATATATCACAGTTCTAGTATATTTATATCACTAATGTCGATAGGTATTTAGATCACTTTATTTGTTGTTTCACAAGCGCAGATCCACACTTCTTTTGTTATGTTTGTCATTTTGTAGTGGTTTTTGTTGAATGAAACCTTTTTTGTGAGTTGCTGCATGTGAGGAGTGCGCAGATTAGTCTAGAAATAGATATTTATTTACTTTTAGAGTTAGTTATATGGCTGCAGTAGTAATACTACAGAATTTATAATGCCCGTCAGTCCATCTCCACCGTTTCTGTCTTGATCCCACTGCTGCATCCTACATACTGGTCCACTGTCCTGTGGCATTACCCCAGAATTACACCTGACATCACCTGTTTCTGGCCAATCAGAAACCAGTACCACACACCACATTATGAGAGGTAGCAGGATCATTCTCTATGTTAAGTGATCCAGTTACCTTACCACTTTCTTTTATTCTCTGCTCACATTAAGTACTATAAGTAAAGGTCTCAAACTAAATGTAGAATATCTTCTTTCATGTAGTTTTTGAATGATATGAGTTACAAAAAAATGTCAAAGATCCACAAATGTTGACATTGTGAGTATACAATGCCTAGTTTTCTCAGGCCAGGATTGAGATATTTAAATAAAACAAACCTATTGTTCAGAATTTAGCAGGGTTTAGGTTGATAGACCAATAAGTTTGAGGAAGTTAGCATTTCAAGCTCACAGACTCATACATTTGAAAAACGATTTAAAAAAAACAAACAAACACCCCCATATAACTTAAACAATTATTTTTATTTTGTAAAATATTTTTTTATTGAGAGCTGCTCAAGTAACATGCAAAATCATGTCATAACATTGAAGGGGTAAACACTGAAAAAATAACAGCTAATTCTAAAGGTACAAAGTGGGCAGTATAAAGTATATGTTAAATTTAAGATTAAAATGAGTGGCTTGACTTCTATAAAACTACATCATAACCAGTTAAAGCGATCCCCAGTGATCTCAAATGTGACGCAAAGTCAGCTACTGCAAGATATCCACTATATATCAGTGTGCCTATTCTGTTTCTGTGTGTACCGCTCATCTGAATGTTATTATAATGATAGAGTAAAGGTAAGAGATGGTATTGGATGACGGAGGAAAGCTGGGTGATTATAAAGTATACCTAGCAAATAATAATGTGTAAGCCTGCAGCTCCAGAGTGCCAATTAGATGACTGCAACTACTGTCCAGGAACTGATCACATATTCTGATATATCTCTAAATCAATATCTACAGATTTGGTTCATACTCAGCCTTGTGAGTCTCTGGACTGGAGTCCATTACTCATTGTGTAAATCCATGGGGATGGTGGGACAGGGTGGCAGAGGCTTTGTTTTCTCAAAGGTCCATGTGGGTAGAGACAGAAACAGTGCGTTTTCTGGTTTTCTTAGCTGTCTGGGAGCAGAGAATGAGGCTGACATTAGAGTTCTCAGAAAACTACTCTTTTGTGTTGCAAGATGAAGTTCAGCCCTTCATTGACATATCTCAATCCTGGTCTGAGAAATGTAGGTTGTTGTATACTTACAAATGCCAAAAATTGCAGATGGTTTGCATTCTTGAACCCTTATAAACAAAAAATTCAAATTCATGGTTTTGTATGACCCGTTAAGTATACCTAGTGAAATCAAAATTGGGAACCTAAGGTAAAAAATATATAATTGAATTAGTTGACATGGATTGACTATCACAAGGCAGAATGGTGATCATCACAGGGAAGGGTTATGACACAAGGTCCTGAGGTATAATTGATGAACAGTTGATTTTGTCTAACAGGTGAAGCTGACTGGGAGGAATGGTAAGACCGCTGACATTCTCTGTGTTGAAAATGGCTTACTGATTACAGCAACAGACGAAAGTGTCATAAGGTAATTCTTTAATACTCGTGTTAGATCTGCTTGTAACATATCTACATATCTGACTGTTTCCTGTAGTTTATTTGTGTTGAAGGTTTTCTTCTGAAGAGGTTGTCATTCAAGGAGAACACCACCTACTCCTTTGTTGGCTCCCTAACCCTTGACGAAGCCGATTGGCTGATGAACCATGTTAGAAGGACCGAATGTTTAGTTTTTAAACTGCATGATCTAAGTAGGCAATTCAGTGTTGTCAGCAGCATGGCGTAACAGTCGTTTTAGGGTCAGACCAGCATCTTAAAGAGGCCCCTGATGTTTGATAGGGGAAATAGCAAGAGAGGCACTTGTGGGACAGAGCTGCATATTTTTTCCATTGCACCCTCTAGAGAAATTCTGAAGGGGGTATTATTTATAGTTGACATTGAAATATAATACCAAAAGTAAGCTGTAATAATTCAGTCTTAGAATATGACTACATGTTTATGTGACTGTGTAACTTTACAAGTGAAATATGTACTGCAAAAAACATAATTTGCCGTGGTCCGTCTCCTAGCATCTTCAAAGACCAACTTCCCAGTGAAATGTCATTCTCCCAGCTAAATGTGCGTTTCTCCGTTCTTAAAGAGAATGGAAATCTGTTCTATACTATAAAGTGGTTTATCAGTGGCAGAGGTAGGCATCCTTTGGATTGGCAGCAGTTGTAGGACTACATGTCCCAGCCGGCTCTGCCAGCTTTTGTGTAAGCCATACGTTTGCCTACTTCTACCACTGGTGAACCCCTCATTGCTTATGACTTTATATCAGCGTTTATAGCGACACTCTTTTAAAACGATCACCTGTACGTGCGTAGCTGGCAAGGTGAGCTATAGGCGTATGTTCAATGCATATTTTTACCAGCAGCACTGATATGTACCTGAAATGCGTTTTCAGATTCTGGGATCTGGTTCGGGATGACAATTATGTGCTGTTTCTGGATCAGCAACTGGGATTTGACACAGATGAAACCATGAACTGTATTTCTTATTGTGCTGCTAAAGGTAAGAGAACTCCTCTCAGCTGTGGATGTCAGTCACTCTGTAACTGATCCAGTGCACTGTCATAATATCCCTTATTACTGTGGCTGCCCAGTCTGTCGTCTTAGTTGTTGTTCGTATTCAACCTGTACATCACTGAAAATAAACAAGAAAGCAAATCTGGAAATAAATGTGTTTCTCTTTCTTCCACTTCGGGGGACACTGCTACCTTGGGGGTATAGAGGGCGTGTGCTGGACTAGGCACTTTTATTGAGTTCTGTGAATCTGTTCTGAAGCTCCTCCCCACTATACCCTTCCACCAATGGCCATGAAACACTCTCTTATCTCTTTAAATGCTGTTGGGAGCCCAAGTCACTGGAGAGACAGCAGTGCCCCATCTATGAAGAGATGGGAAACTGAGGTCAGCTGACCAGTGGAGGGACCTGCTCATACCATTAGAAACACTTATGAAAACCACTACTGAATTTGGATTATTGGTTCAAGTGACAAGTAGAAGAGCATTTGATCCTCATAAAAAAAGTCATTTTTTTCTGCTTGAAATGGGAAATGGGGATCATATGGGCTTCTTTTATTTTCATATTTTTTAAAATAATATTTTAAGAATTAACCAGGGATGAGGGTGCAGAAAAAAAAAAAAAGGGGGGGGTGAGAGGAGTAGGGTATAAAATAAGAAATGGCAACGAGTCTTGACATCTTCACATCGAATATCAAGTAGTATATAATGCAATATAACTGGTGGGTGTGGGGGAGGCACAGGGTTGTACATACAGCGAAGGGGAACGAGGGGGAGGACAGTGATCAAAAGGTAAAACCGGTTACTTTTAAGATCACACTCTATGGTGATCCCACCCCATTACTGGTTTGTAACTTTGACACCTGGAAAGGAAGCTCACCTTCTTGTAATATCATTCCTATTCTAACAGTAGTTTTGACAGTGGCAAAATAAGCAATTCTACGTAACTGCAGTTCTCTATTCTTAAAAGATGTACAATTGGAATTATCAGGACTCCTTTTCTTTGACAGACGTGCAGCCTTCCCAGACATTGAAAGGGGAGTACTTAAATTCTAAGTCCTTATGTGGTGTCGTTGCCAGAATCCCAGCAGGATGACATTCTCCAAGTATTTGTGGTCCTTATATAGGCGTCTGGGTTTGGATGATTAATGGTTTTTGCTAATTATTTTCTCTGGTCCTTCATACATAACTCGTGTAATGTACTATTCTGGGTAACTTAGTTTATGTGACATTACCTCCTCATCCCACTCTCACCCTTCCTCCCCCTCCGCCAATACCAAATACCAAATACACAGTATAAAATAGATAACACAACTACCAAAATAAAAGTTTGCAGAATGCAGTGTAAGTATTGTTAAAAAACAATTGATGATTATCTGGTGCTCTGAGTTTGATTCTGATTATGCTAAGTTATATTTGTTAATAAGTGGACATTTTCTTACTGAAGTCATCTGCATTTCAATCTAAATCTGCCACTCTTCATTTTTCACTTTTCTTATTACTATGTGATTATCTGACGTGTGTGTGTGTATATATATATATATATATATATATATATATATATATATATATATATATATATATGTATCTATGACCTATGTCGCTATTTGAGAATGAAAATATGTATTGAATATCTACTATGTTTTCCTTTTTCTTTTTTTTTTTTTGTATTTGAAAATGCAAATAAAACTTCATGTCCTTCCAGAAACAATCAAAGACAATTTGTAGTAAACTCTGTGGTTTCCAGGAAGTAGAAGTGTGTTAGGAAGTCGAGATTTAAATCTTAGGCATCCAAGATTTCCAGACCCTATTGTGTTCTGTTGCTTATTCTTATGCTTTGTCTATTGTCTTCCTTGCAGTTTATGTTTTGATCACTTCTTGGCCATGTATTAATAGCCGTGTTTTTCTGATATGAATATTGTTTCAGATAAACAGTTTAAATAATGATGGCATAAAAAGTAAAAACAGTTAAATAGTTTGGTTTGATATATCAAAACCTAGCTGGTGTCACGTTCAGGAGAGTGGACCCTACAGTTTGCCTAGATTTGCACTACTCAAGTAAGGCGCGGAGTCCAACGAGGGGACGGTATTCACCAGGGACTGCTGCAAGGCGGTTTGTCTCACAGGTCTAGGAGTACGAGGCGAAACCCCTTAGGAAAACCAGCAAAGATGGTCAGCAGCGAGAAGGTTACCACACACACACACACACACACACACACACACACACACACGTGTGTGTGTCTCTATATATATATATATATATATATATATATACATACATACATAGATACATAGATACATACATAGATACATACATACATACATACATACATACATACATACGTATAAATATAACTTGATGTGTGCCGTTTCATGGATTAGTTTACCACTGCCGCAATTATCTCTTCTCCCTTGAATTTGATATTGGGGTAGATAGGCAGAAGAGTCAGCTGTCTCAGGACACTATGAAGCTGGGAGGTAGGTTGGAGGAGGGAATTTTGTAAAACAATTTAACTTCTGAAAATCAAGCAGAGAAGTGTTTATTCAGTGTCAGGTCTACACTTACCTCCACCATCAGGACAGATCACATTTTCCATGCTTTGTTGGATGAATTTGTGGCCATCAGAACATACAGAAGAGCTACAGGACATTTCTAGGCAGCATATGTGGAATTAGACCTTGGGCATATAAGGGTGGAGGCTGCGATCCTGTCTTCCCACTGACTCGTCTCTTAAATTGCCAGTGAGGTGTGGTTATTGGTCCTATGGGCACTAGAGCCAGTTTATTTGTGTATAGTGGATAAAATACATAACATACGTGAAAATACACGCAAATATAATTATTCCTTAAGTTCACTGTTACCACTGAGCCACCTTCCTACATTACTTACTTCGTTTTCTTATGAACCGCAGGAACACTGGCAGCAGGAACCAGTAAAGGCCGGGTAGCAATGTGGAGCAGAGTCACCGATAGACGGAAGTCCATAAGGGTAGATGGGAAAGACAGCTGGAAACTTAAGACTCCAACAGAATTGGACGGCAACATCACACAGATAAAGGTAAGATAATTAAAGCGATAGGACCCTAAGTGACATCAGCCAAAATAAGGCTTAGATCATATGTTGTGAGTTGAACCTGATTGTGTTCTGGTTTAATGTGTTATTTCCAAGTTATGTCTCTTACTACCATTCCCCCTGGTGACCTAGTTATAACACAATCATTGTCGTCTTGGTGCAGTGGGGATCTTCCAAGAATCTCTTGGCTGTCAACAATCTCAGCTCTGTGCTGGTCCTCAGTGAACACGTCATGTCCTCTCATTTCCACCAACAAGTTGCAGCCATTCAGGTGGCACCTTCTCAGCTCAGCCTGACTTACTTCAGTACGGGAACCATACACAGCCTGAAGACTGACATGTACATTAAAGGGGTCTTCATCACCAAAGTGAGTAACCACTACATTCAAATTAAAGAGTTACATTTTATTTATTTTTCCTTTTTTACATCGCACTTGCTGGACATATTTATGTTATGTTGAGAGTTGCTTGATCCTTCCTCCCTCTCTCTCCCACTGCCCACCTTGCCTCTCCTCTACGTTTATCTTGGTGTATCGCTCTCTCTCGCACTCTCAGTCCTTGTCTCCCTCTGTTTCTGTGTATGTGTTTGTATGTGTGTGTGTCTCACTCTCCTCTCTCTCATATCCCAACATTCTCCTCTAAGATGCAGGGCCACGCGCCATTTTTATGGTGCACTTGCCATCACCTGCTCTGTCATGCTTGACGCATATGAGCATTAAGCACCGCTAGCAAAGTCCAAACCCAGAGCCTTCAGACAGGTATGATCCCCCCCCCATGGCACCTCCACAGTATATATCTGCCGTCTGCAGCCACAAATCATTCAGTGCTGTTGGTACTTCTCTATATTAAGTGTTGTGGCTGTAGTGCTTTACTCTGGAAGCATTTGACAGCATGTGTGTGATGTCCTGGAACATGGTAGGGCTCGGGGAACAGGCCATTGGGCAGGGGAACAGGCAAACAGGGATCTCTGCAATGTGTGGCAAACAGTGATCTGTTCAATGTATAATTGGCAAAGTGAGTATATTTTTGATGTGTGGTATATGTACATTGCATGGTTGTGGCTAGTTCTAACCATAACTGTGCAATATTGGCCAGCAGTGGGTCTATCTTCGTGCATTGTATGATTGGCAGTGGAGGTTTTTATTGCAATATATGGCTGACAATTGGGGTTATCTCTTTGTAATATATGACTAACAACGGGGTTATCTACGGGTAGCATCTCATTACCAATAGGGCTTCTCTGTGCAGTATATATCTGGTAAATGAGGAGTTATTTTTGGGATATATGGCTGGTAGAGACGGGTTAGTTTATCTCTGTGCAATATATATCTGACGGCGGCTTATACCCTCGTACCCTTGCTGCCTCTCCCTTCCCCTCCCTCCCTTCCTCTCTCTTCCCCTCCCTCGCTTCCTCTCTCTTCCCCTCCCTCACTTCCTCTCTCTTCCCCTCCCTCGCTGCCTCATCCTACCCCTTCCTCGCTGCCTCATCCTTCCCCTCCCTCGCTGCCTCATCCTTCCCCTCCCTCGCAGCCTCATCCTTCCCCTCCCTCGCAGCCTCATCCTTCCCCTCCCTCGCTGCCTCTCCCTTCCCCTCCCTCGCTGCCTCTCTCTTCCCCTCCCTCGCTACCTCTCCCTTCCCCTCCCTCGCTGCCTCTCCCTTCCCCTCCCTCGCTGCCTCTCCCTTCCCCTCCCTCGCTGCCTCTCCCTTCCCCTCCCTCGCTGCCTCTCCCTTCCTCTCTCTTGCCGCCTCTCCCTTCCCCTCCCTCGCTGCCTCTCCCTTCCTCTCTCTTGCTGCCTCTCCCTTCCTCTCTTGCTGTCTCTCCCTTCCCCTCCCTCGCTGCCTCTCCCTTCCCCTCCCTCGCTGCCTCTCCCTTCCTCTCCCTTCCCCTCTCTTGCTGCATTTCCATTCCCCTCCCTCGCTGCCTCTCTCTTCCCCTCCCTCGCTGCCTCTCTCTTCCCCTATCACATGATAGTATACTTATACTTGTTATGCCCTATAGGACTATGGTGTTTATTTTTGTCATTGTATCATTTGATTCCAGGAAAAAAGACTATTAACTCCTTGTGATTTTTCAGGATTCTGTTGCAGTATGGAACGGCAAGCAAGTGACAGTCTATGAGCTCACTGGACCCACTCTGAGGAATACAGGTATTCCCAGCACCAGATAGTGACCAGTCCACTTTATGACTCTTAAGTTTCCATTTATAAAAGATAACTTTGATTTAAATAGTTTGTTGAGGAAATGTAGTCTCTCTGCATTGAGCCATCTAATGATGGTATTGCCGCCATTAGTTAGTTTAATAATGCACTTGGTTATGATGTATTCTCTCTCACTTGCTGCCTAATGCTCTTTCTGGACTCAAAGTTTTGTGTAGCAAAGCCTATCACAATTTTATTCTCTCGACTATATATCACTGTCAGTCCATTAATGTGTCTAATAAATCACTACTGTGATCTTGACATAACTCAATATGTACCACTGCACTTTTTCCAAGGCAAGCACTGCTCTGTAACGGGTATGACATTCCAGGCGGTGTACATAATAAATGTTTTAGTTGTGCTTGAAGTATGTACAAACAGTGTAAACTGCAGTATAATTGTGTGAGGTCTAGAATAATCCATTCAAGGAGAAAGAATCTTGTGTTGATTTGTGGGTACAGTGATGGCTAAAGCTACAGAACAGAAGGACTTGAGGTGATTATTTCTGTTCATAGTAAACACTGTAGCCAGGCTGCAGGTAAGACTAATAGATTAGTAGGCTGGATAGGCAGTAAAAGGGAAGAGGTCTTCATTCAGCTGTAATGCTCTCCTCGTATTCTGTCCATTTCTGGAGTTCTCGCCATCTGAAGGATATAGACAAATTTCTAAACCAGCACATGCACTGGAGTTGGGACCTACTCACGGGAGTCTCCAGATCGGTAATGATCTTGTCTCCTTTAAGCAAAGCCCAGCCCAGATATTCGTTAAGGAGGCTTCTCCTAGAGAGCTAACGCCCTTCAGCAGACCACAGATCCCTGTGATAGTCATACTAACCATAAACCTGTTTCTAGACCTGGAAACTACATCCTACCATGGGCTTGGAGGGAACACTGGTTAGAGATGGGTCTGGTTGGCTCTTTATAGGGTCAAGTTTCTCGCTGTCCAATCACACTACTCTGAAGTCATTATGTATGGTGAAAAGCACTTCTTTATTTACTCTGTGGTCCACGTAGCGCATATTTATGTGAACATCCTTGGGACGGCCCCCTGGATACTCCACCTAGCTTTGTTGGTTAGCTCATACATCTGACAATGCACATCGTAGATAAGAGTCCACTTTAGGACCACCCTCTTTATTCATTTAAATATTTCCATATTTACGTTAAATTCTGCTTGATTTAATGTCATATAAAATTGCCCATGAGAGTCGGGACGTATAGCTGCCTTTTATTACATATATCACTGGTGTATTTGACGGTCTGTATTACATTTATTATACAGTTCGCCCAAAATATAAATTTATTCTCCTTCAATACTCAACCAAACCTCTGACACCCAAACCAACATTGCTGAGTGCCTGGATCATATAGCCCCATATATCCCCACTAAGCACCTCTTCCATGTTCCATCTGATTGCACCAATATGTAGTTTCCTATAGATTGTAAGCTTGTGACCAGGTACCTCTTTACCTGTTAAGTTGTGTATGTGACGTATACTGGTTCAATATAAACACATGTTTATAAAAGATTGGTCACAGAGCACCTACAGATGCGGATTCCCAAAAATGTGCAAATGGTTGATGCACAATGTGTCCCTTTAAAATTTGGAGCAAAACTTTTTCTCCTGCACCTCCATAAAACGAAATGTCATTTTTTTGCATTCTGACATGAAAATAGTTACTCTCAGCAAGGAATGTCCCCAATCTGTCAAACAAATCTGATTGGACGATGAACCCCTGCAGGCACTGCCATACTGACCCGCAAATCAAGGTGCCTGTAACACTGGGTGTATTTGCACAAAAGTAGGCATAAGATGAGAGAAGAGCGTTTGTGCTTTTGTGGCTCATAAATGACCATTAGTGACTGTAGCTGCCTTCTGAACATAAAGAAACTTGCCACAAAATAATTGTACGTCAGCCAATATATAAAATTACTAAAGAGACCAAAATGAAACAAAACAATGTTTAGTAATTGCGACAAACCATTCCACCGATATCACCGCCATAGTTTATTTATAAGACAGCACAAATCTCAGCAGAGCTAGAGTGTCACAATTTGTACAGAAAACAAATGGTACATAGAAACAGAACAAGGACACACGAGGTTGGTGGAGAAGGTGCAGACACAAGACAGCGGGTAGAGAGAGACGATTTATTGACAATATGTTTTTTACCTGATACCACCATTACTATGGGTTGAGGTTACACCAAAATGTTTGAGTATCGCTATTACTTCAAGAAAATAGCACTGTTTAAATATATGTGAATTAGACACTGGGTGGGGGCAGCCTCCAGGACCCCCCATGCTTTGTCCACACTACCAGCTCAGGTTCTAGATAGATTAACAAAGGCGGGTAGTAGGGGAGGAATAACATTCTGGTACCGCTATTCCCAGTCCCTGGTCCCAGCCTCCAAGACTCCGACCCAAGCACGTTGGGAAGCAGATATTGGTATGACTCTCTCCCTCCAGCAGTGGGAAAAGATCTACATTTCCTCACACTGCATGTCCAGATGCATCAATCATACCGAAATGCATGTTAAGCTCCTCAATCGGCTCTACCTCACCCCGGATCGCCTCCATAAGATATGGCCAAGTCAGTCTAAATTCTGCTGGCGTCAATGTGGTCAGATAGCAGATGTTTATCATGTATTTTGGACATGCCCGGTGATCCAGGCGTTCTGGGGCGAGGTATCCGCTTTGATTTTGGAGGTCCTGCGAGTTTCTGTCACTCTTGACCCGGAGGTAGCCCTCCAACATATATACCAGTCTGCGATCCCTAGCTATAAGCGCTATGTATTAGGACACATACTAATAGCCGCTAGAGCAGCAATAGCTCAGAACTGGAAGTCCCCTGCTCCCCCCAGCATCACTAAGGTCGTGTCTAAGATCCAGTATAGTTTCGAAATGGAAACAACGGATGTGCCCTATACGTCATCCGCCTCCAATCCAATTTTCAAATGGTTTAGCTGGCACGAATATGTCACAGTGGGCTCCGGTAGAGCACGAGTAGCTTCAAATATTTCACCCCCTCCCCCCCCAACAGCCCTCATAGAAGAACCCCAGCCTAATGAATAGGTTCTGCCTGTGTGTCATTTGAGCTACCTAGGTACTAATATGTCCCCATGTGGTGTATTATGAGAAAGACCAATGTGTATATTTTATTTCTGCTTCTTAAAGTAACGTGCATGTTATAAGATCGCTGTTTCAATTGAGTGACTCTCCCCCCCCTTCCTGTGTGGGGGTTCCCCCCCCTTTTGTTACCCTTTTGTTTGTTCCTTCAACTGTGCTTGTTACCCTTCTTTTTTCTGTACCCCATTTAACTTTGAAAAACCCAATAAAAATTTATTGAAGTAAAGAAAATAGCACTGAACACTTCTAAGTGCTGACCATCTGCGTTGTTATTGTGCGTCATATGATCATTATTTTGTGTTTAGGTTCGTTTGCGAGTGAGTCTTCTGTGTTGGCTATACACGCGGAAAACATTTATACCGTAGAGCCTGGTAGAGTCCAGATCCGCACTTTTCAGGTAAGTCCTTACATTGTTTTATCAGTTACACCCTGGATTTATTTACAGTTACGTTGCTGAAAGCCTTTTCCACCTTCAGAATCCTTAATGCTTATGCTGGTTTACTGACACAGCAGTAATAGTCTGTGATAGATGCTGAATATCTGTCACACGAGTGCTCTCTGCTGTAGAACTGCTGTGTGCATTCCTGTGTCTTAACAAACCTTCCTTCTTCCGTACAACTCTGTTGCTGGAGGAGTTAATATCCGAAACGGTACTAGACAAAGATGCCCGCTGTTATCCTTGGTCTTCTCTCTGGTTATTGAACTCTTAGCTGCAGTCATTAGATATTCACAAGTTATACATGGGGTGCATATCTCAAAATGTCAATATTTGCAGATGATATAAACCTAACTTGCATTGTAACATGGTTTGGTCCAGGAGACTAAAATAAGAAACGTCTTAATTTAAGTTCCTTAATGAATCAGACCCTAGATGTGTTTCGGTTTTCATTTTAGTCCTCCCTTGTTTACCATATTCTGCTGATTCAAATGAAGATCAAAATAATTACTATCCCTGCTGATGTCAACATGTCCCGTTTAATTTACAGGGCACTGTGAAGCAGTTGCTCCCATTCTCCGTGTCAGAGGGGAATCCATGTGCACTGGACATATGCGGTGACTTCCTGGTGGTAGCCACCGATACTACTCACTTCAAGCTCTTCGACCTCTCTAGAAGGTAATTCTTTTCGAAAAAAAACCCTCTCCATCTTCCACCAATAGTCCAGATATGAAAGATCTCATAGCTGCTAGCTATAGGCAACCGAGATTAAAATGTTCTTGTGACATTTTCTTCTTTCTTGCTATTGGGGGGGGGGGGGGGGGGGGGGGGGCGCTGCTACTTGAGGGTATAGAGACAGACCAGGAGATGGGCACTTTTTATTTTAACTCTTCATAGTTTCAGAAGTTCCTACTATATCCCCTCTCCAGTGGCGCCTGCGTTTAAAACAAAGTGCTGAGTAACTAATGTTTATTATCAGTTGATATGTTGGAACCAGCCTGGGCAAAGACTCTGGCTCAATTCATTGCAGAGCTTACACGGCTCGCTACGTGTCCTACGGAGGTAAGTGAGATAAAAGTTCCTACTCCCCCTACCGATAACACAGGGGTTAGTACAGTCCCTTAAAAGTTATCAACCAGGGGGTTTCAGGGCCTCTGACTATGACAAGCTAGCTTTGGAAGGAAAGTCTTGTGCACAGCTATATCTGGGCGTACCCGCCTCTAGGGTCAGCTTTCAAATGTCCCCAAGGTAGCAGTGTCCTCCAATTAGGTAGAAAGAGAAAAGAGGATTTTTGTTGTTATGTTAAGTCCATTTCTACGATTTTTTTTGAAGGGTATTGTGCTCCCGCCCTTTACGCTCTTAATTTTTCTCTAACGTGTGTGTTCCTGAATGGGATTTGTTATCCTTTGTTGGTTTGATTCTTCTATCCTATTCTATGGAAACTTGTCAGTTATTAACTGACGTTATATTGGAGAGGGGATATAAAGGGGGATGAGCTGCTGAAACTGGCATATTTCAGATTAAGTGCCCAGCTAAGTAACGTAAATAATAAAAATAAAAATGATCATGTCCTTGGACTGGGATTACTACATTGTCATAGTACATGCTGCAGTGTGATTGTGCTGTCTTTTTGTTTATTCAATAGGGAGGCCAAGGCCCACAGCAATTGTAAGAACCTCTCTGAGCTGGTGCCAGGACTGGGAAGCATCGTGTCCATCAGGTGTAATGCCAATGGCAGCAAAGTCAGCATCCTCGCCCTCAGGGTAAGACAGAAATCACTCTCACGTGGGCTGATGCAGTGTTGGTCGCAGAATGGGAGTAACATTCTGCCCATATGTAGAGCTTCACGTCTGGAGACAAATCATCATCATCACATACTTACACTTGGCCTATAGCAAGTACAGTGCGTCCGGAAAGTAGTTTTTTATTCTTAGTAGTAGTTTTTATTCTTAACATTTGCAAAAATCTAAAAAAAAACTTTTTTCACGTTGTTATTATGGGGTATTGTGTGTAGAATTTTGAGGGAATAAAGGAATTTATTTCATTTTGGAATAAGGCTGTAACATAACAAAATGTGGAAAAAGTGAAGCTCTGTGAATATTTTCCGGATGCACTGTATATACGCCTCCTAACATATATACACGTTTCTACAGGTCTGCACGAGCCACATGAATACACCTGAACAGAGCTTTGTCTGGCCTGCGAGTACATGACCCTTCCTCTGCAGGTGCAGGCGGGTGTAAGACCTGCACCTAGACACAAGGCTGCATAGGCGCAGGTCTGTGAGCCCAGCTTCTGGTCCTGTGCAGAGCGATCTCGCGCAGAATACGCTACATAAACTGGCGTACGTCCCACGTTGCATCAGCCCCATATTCTGGAAGTGTCATTTATGGTATTTGAAATCTTGTAAAATTATTTTCTTTTCAAAGTGCCTTCAACCATATATATATATATATATATATATATATATATATATATATACGTACGTACGTACGCATACATGAGAATGTTGGGTTCCTGTCTCTGTATCGCTCAGTGTGTATGGTTATTTTTATAAATAAAGCTTTATGTTTTTTCAGTTTTTAGTTTTTAAACACTTGTGCTGGCTTTTATCCCTGTCTGGAAATATGGATGTTTTGTGTTCTCACCATGAACCTTGTACAGTGGAATTTTTGTTAATGCTACACTGAATGAATTGCTCTGGGACTGATCTAAGTATTCAGTGCTTTCTCCATTATTGTTTGATAGATATAGATGTATATGGATAGATAGATAAAATTCAGTACTAGAGTGCACCTG
Organism: Mixophyes fleayi; assembly: GCF_038048845.1. NCBI lineage: Eukaryota > Metazoa > Chordata > Amphibia > Anura > Limnodynastidae > Mixophyes > Mixophyes fleayi. The sequence goes on along the minus strand of NC_134408.1, from coordinate 26,612,062 downwards.
TCACCCAGGCATACAGTGCAGTGGGAAAGCATCCAGCCCGTACTGGAATGTAATGTTTAGTTGTGAGTCACAGCTATTACAGTAGCCTTTTTGTATAAGTCTCTATTAACTTTGAACATTGAGATGGAGAAGCATTTGCCCATCTGTTCTTGCAAACTTGCTCAAGCTAGTTCAGGTTAGTTGGGGAGCGGTCATGGACAGAAAGTTTTAGATCTTGCCAAAGAATTTGAATGTCATTAAGATCCATACTCTCTGGGCCACACGAGGACACTGTTTTCTTGAAGCTAGCCCAGTGTTGCTCTAACGGTGTGTGTTAGATTATTGTCCTGCTGAAAGATAAACTTCCTCCCTAGCTTGAGCTTTTTGGCAGAGAGTCGTAGGTATTCGTCCAGGGTTTGCTGTAATGTGCACCACCAATCCGGACAAGATTGCCAGTCCCTGCCACAGAACAGCTGAATGTGGGCTGATGGTGTGACCTGACTGGTACACAGGTTTCTCCATACATCCTGCTTAACACTTTAGTCACATCAGACCACAGTCTTGTAGATTGCATTTTGCAAACTCTTTTTTTCTTTAGCGTGTTCTTCTCCCTTTGCGACTCTCCTATAAAGACCCATGAATATCGTTAGTTCATGTACATTGTTTTCCATTGTAGCCACTGCCTTCTGTATCTCGCTTAACATCATAATTGGCTGAGCTGTAGCTTCTCGGATAGGTGCCCTTCTTGTCCATGTTTAGGGGGTGGCTGGGTCTAAGTAGCTTGTCTGTAGCTTCTTACTTACTGTTCTTCTGTACAGTGGGCTGCACTGAGCTCTAAGATGCTCAATGCTTTTGCACTGGTCCTGCACCTTTCCCAGATCTATCCCTCTCTATAATCATGTTATGACTTGTTGGGATGCTCTTTCATCTTTATTTTTCCCTTGGGAAGGCTTTACCATGCTGTGTGACCTTGTCGAGGGAACGCTATTTATATTTAGAAAACAATAAACAACATTTGATCCGCTTTTTTCTTATAAGGTGGGGTCAGTGCGACTTCTAAGGTGATGCCCAATAACAAGGAACCAGTGACCACATTATAACGCATGCTATGAATTCACTAGGAACCAGTTACCTGTGACGTCTTCTAGCTCATGGTTGGAAACGGTCTTCGGCTGAACCACCGTGGACAGTGGTTACTGTATTACATGCCCATCATGTGACCTCCTATTCCACTAAACACTGGTTAGGGAACCCAAGAAATGTTCCCGTTACCCTACAGGAATAGAAATCAGCAGATCACTTTATTTATTTTCTCCCAGTATTCTATCAGCAGCTTATAAAGTGCAGGAGATCTCTAATTTACATATACCCGGAGAGGACACTAGCATATTATTACATGACAGCACACTAAGTTACTAGGCTTATTGTAGTGATTTATGTTAATAGGAGTCCAAAACAGAGATTATAGTGCACACTTGACATAAACAATTTTTGTCAGTGCTTCTAATAGTCCGTTAGGCTCATGAATACATTACGTTGTGAAGCGGTTTCTCTGTGGTGTGTATGGACACTTATCACTTGGTGAATGCGTGTAAGCGAACAATAGCTGTTCTTATTCAAACTTGAATGCTCTCTACAAAACTGCAACTTGCACCACAGGAATCATCATTTATATTGTTGCACACATTTACTGTACATACTTCTGATTTACATTGACCAGAATATGTGTTTTAAAGTTCAGCATTGCAAATTATCCTCAAAATTATTATACTCTGTGAGAGCTGCAGACTGATCACACTTAAATTTAATTTCTAAATGTATGGTTTTTCATTTCTCATAATAAAACAAGATGGTAGTATCCCATTGTACCACCAGATGGCGATAAATCACTGTCACTGAAGTGATCATTCCCAAGATTATTTGTATAGTTGAAGAAAGCTTTCAAAACAGTTGACCAATACTTAATCGGGATATTTAGCACCTATAAGAGAACCTTCTTAAATATATTTATTATATTGGGCTAAGAAAACCTGTCTCTTTAGTGGCTTTAAGAAAACCTGTCTCTCTTTAGTGTCTTTAATTGTTGTTAAAACATCTAGAGGACTATAGCTTGCCTACCTGTGTCCTGATAATTATAATTACATCACTCTCAGGGATTTATTAAACTTGTGGGTGCCGTTTTATCCAGGTATTGTGTGCTAGCACCCCTTGCTTATATTGGCTGAGATTATCATATGTATGGGGCCATTAGCAAAGTTTTGGACTTGTCCACGTTGCACTTTAAAATGCTAGTAAATGGTTAAAAATAGACTTTAGTGACATTCAAAATGAAAATTGCACCAGGTCAGGCTTCTTCCCTCTCCCCAAGTCCCCTACTAACCCCTCTCTTCCCTACCTCCCCCCCCCCCAATTTCTGCTCCTTTTGACTCTCCCTCTTTCTTTCCCCCTCCTTGTCCCCCCCTTGTGCTTCACTATTCCCCCATTTTCAACGCTGTTGTTTTGTACTGTAACAAAGTTTTAATAACTTTTTATACCAATTGTTTGATTTATGTCCTAACTCCTAACCTGTATGCCTTTAAAACTTGAAAAACCTTCTAATAAAATATGTTATAAAAAAAAAAAGTAAAAAGGAAATTGCACACGTTGCGGATCTACTGGTCTGGATGCCGTGCCACATACGCTGTACATACAGGGCTTGATTTAGTCATGGATCTAAATCCAACTACTTAACAGATCAATTTTATTTTTACTTACATTTATTTATTTTAATTTGTTTAATTAGTCTCTTTTTTTTTATGAGTAACGATACGGCAGTAGTTCCCGATAATGATCTCCACGGCTTTACTCTGGTTGTATATTTACACTGTATTTTGAGTTGCTCATATCATGGTTGATTCATGTAACTCACAATGCACAAGTGCGGCTTACTCTAAATGAGATCCATTTTGTAGCTGTGAGATAATTACGTCTTGGTATTTAACTGTGTGTGGCATCGTGCACAGCACGGCATAGGAATGAAGAGAGCTATACTCAAGTGCCTTATTATAAGTCTTCTGCGTACTGTATTCTATGTTCTCTTGTACGTGATCCTGCATATGGCCTTGTATCAGTGTCCACACACTTGTGTGAAGAGAGTGTGTCTGTGGGTAATACAATCGCCATACTTACCCAGTTCTGATTCTTTCCTCAGGCTGACGGTAACCGAGACTCCAAGATGTACTTCTATGATGTTGAACTAGATACTGTGTCGTTTTTCGACTTCAGAAATGGGGAAGCAGAGCAAGGGGATTCTCCATCCAACCTGGACTCGTAAGAAACTTTATGAGCTTTGTGCTTCAAGGGGTTGTCCACCACCACACTAGGTAGTGCTGGATCCCCCCTTTGTAGCAGTTACGTGGGAGTACCTCCCTTAGAACTCTTTATTGAAGCATAGTGAGAATGCTGGAGGGGTAAAGAGTCATTGCTGAAGGACTGAAGCTGTGAGAATCACATGTTCCTGACCCTGATCAGGTGTGCAGTGAATGTGGCTCCTGATTGGACAGGAACTACAGCTGTCCAATCACTAGGGAGATGGGGACTAGTGCAATGGGGATGTCATAATGTCAACAACCTTTTACTGTGAATATAGATCTAATTTCCTTCACACTTCATTTAATCTGTTAAAATATAATTTAAATTGTATTGGCAGCTAGTTAAAGAACCACTTATCCTAAAATATTAGTAGCTCTTTCATGTAATCCTACTTGTATCATTCACAATTGTATATGTACAAGTTTTAGAAGCTTTTTCAAAACTGAAGATATTTGAGAAAGTTTTGAGCTTCACAAATGTAGGTCCGGACAGAGAACCATAGTGTTCACACAACTGCACAGCAAATGTAAATAGAATTTAAATATCTCAAGTTCTATCAAGGTATGAGATGTTTTACATAGATCAATGTTAGTAGTAGTTCTACTATGTAAAGTAAATTTATATTTTAGTTTTAGAGGTTTGTTAGGTGCAAGAAATTTTTCTCTGTGATGTTCCATAAATGGTTATTGGCGATCCACTTGGACAGTAAAAGTAGCCACACACGTACAGATTTGTTTGGCTAGTTTGAGTCACTGCACTGTGTGTGACCTCATCCTGAATGGTCAAAATCCGGTGTAGTTAAAGTTGAATTGATTTGTTCCCTCCTGTGAGTGGAGAGAAGCACAGAGCATGTGCAGTGGAGTTTACCTTATTTTAGAGTCAACCAACAGTGTGTTTATCCTGTTCCTGGCTTCCTGTACTTACTTCCACTAGGAGGAGCACTGTGCGGGTAGGAACTGCAGTAATTACTTCCACTAAGAGGACCACTGGGTAGGTAGGAATTGCAGTAATCATGCTCCCCAAGTCAAGGTGTCATGTTCCCCAAGTGAAGGGAACATGACATATTGTAGACCGAGGGATAAATGTATGAAGCTGCGCATTTTGCAAGTCGCCGAATATCGGTGACTTTTCAGGGGACATTTAAAGCAGCAATGGCTTTAAAGGCAAAACTTGCCTTTAAAGGTAATGTATGTAGGATAAATGTATGAAGCTGCCGAGTTTCCAGTGAGTTTGAAAAGTGGAGATGTTGCCTCTAGCAACCAATCAGATTCTAGTTCTCGTTTATTTAGTACATTCTACATAATGACAGCTAGAATTTTATTGGTTGCTATAGGCAACATCTCCACTTTTCAAACTCGCAGCTTGACACATTTTCCCCCAGATCTCACTTAGAAGAATAGACACAGACATTTTGCAATGGGTATTATAATGCCGTAACCACTATCCCTCACTGGCTCACTTGCTAGTATCTACCTGTGGAAAACATGACTGAAGTTGCCAATGTTTCTGGACCAATCAGACAGATTGTATTGGGAGCTACCTTTCGCTTTATACTTTGTCTTCCAGAAGAATGACTCCTACAGTATTTAAGATATTATCTCTGTCCTGTACATCGGCTGTGCCTGTGTGCCGCCTGACATAACACGTTATGTCGGAAGATCTATGAGAAGTGGAAAAGTTATGATGATACGCGCCTAAAACATATGAAATTATTGATGATGCACAATGATTAGATGACAGTAGGTTTATCTAGTATTTTGCTACCAACAGAAACCTCCCAGAGAACACGAGGCTCCTCAATCGCATCCCAATTAGTCACTTCTGGGACCAAAGTGAACCACGGCTACTAGCATGTGAGGCGGTGCTGGCCATCCCAAATTCAGCGCACCCATCACCTAAACACAACCAGCCTGAGGAGGGTCCTGATGGAAAGGTATAGTTGTTTTGAAGCTTGTGTTGTAGCCTATATAAAAATGTTTCTTAGAAACTGGGGTCAGGGGTTCAAATTCAACCGACAACCGGCCCTATTTATGTGGAATTTGTATGTTCTCCCAGTGCGTGGTGTTTCCTCCCACACTTCAAAAATATGCTATTAGGTTAATTGGCTTCTCTCAAAATGTCTGACTGCATAGTAGGGAATATAGATTATAAGCTGCTCAGGGAAGTACTGATGTGTGATTGAATATTCTCAGAAAAGTGTTGCGTAATATGTAGGCTTATATATATATATATATATATATATATATATATATATATATATATATATATATATATATAGCTGTTAATAAATAAATAATATATACAAGATTGTACTGATGGTAACTACCTCTCCTGGCTAAGTAATATACCTGCAGCCTTATTTCAAAATGTATACTGACCCCGGTTGTTTAATGAACATGTAAACTACATCTATAAACATAAAGGGTGACAGGAGGAACATACTTTTTAAAATTTAATTTTAATCTATTGCTTTGGTGTGAATCTTCTTTGTATCAAACTTGATTCTTATATTATTGTCCTGCATGAATACGGGTAGATTCCTCTCAGATTGGTCTGGATCAGGGCACTGATTCTTATATTGTTATTGTCCTGTGTGAATACGGGTAGATTCCTCTCAGATTGGTCTGGATCAGGGCACTGATTCTTATAATGTTATTGTCCTGTGTGAATACGGGTAGATTCCTCTCAGATTGGTCTGGATCAGGGCACTGAGGCACGTTTTCATATATTTACAGGAGGATGTGATGGTCATGTCATTTTTCAGCACCCAAGAGTATGGTCTGTTACTACAAGAAAGCTATCCACAACCTGCTGCTTTCCAATCTCTTCTCGGCATCGAGGTCCCACACTATTACTTCACAAAGAAGGTGAGAGTGCAGCCATCTTGGTCCAAGCAGGCGGCTGTATACGCCAGAAACTACTATCATGTGACAGGAATTTCCTCACGTATGTTCTGATGCAGTGTGGTATCAGCATGTTATGTTATAAATTCACCGCTTGCCAGGGCCATAAGTAACGCCTGTTGTTTTCATTTGTGTCTGTAAATGTATTTGTGCATTGCTCTAAGTTTTCATTTAGGAGATATATTATATCTTCTGTTTATTTTGCTTTACTTTGCATGCTTTATTCATTTTTGTTTATCTTTTTTTTGCCATTTGCCTTCAGTTGTTATTCAGGAGGGGCTGTATGTATCAGCCTGTTGTAAGTATACAGATGTCACCACTACACAGCATTTGCTTGTTTATATACAGAGATTTTCATAAAAACATATATACAGAACTTTGTTTAGGGCTCCTTCTACGGTATAGGCTGTGAGAGGGCCTGATTTAGAGCAGGCCGCAGTTCTGTGGTCAGAACGCAGACATAGTGGGGGGTGTCAGTAAGGGGCTGGCTTGCCTTCAGAGGTGGCCAAATTACCTAGATAATTCCGCTTAGTGCTGACTGGGCTGGTGTTGGTTTCATAATATGACGGGGACCCCATGCTGCGGGGTTACCTATACTGTACGGAATGTCCCAGAGACTCCCTAATTCTGGGTAGGTCTTCCGAACTTCCAGAGATCAGGCCATTCTCCCGCATGTTGACCACTTCCTTGTGAAGTGGGCAGGATGGGGACTTCCTTGACGCAATTTGTGTCATTTTGTGCTTGTCCCCTGCAGCAATATGACTCTTTTACATAATTGAATCGTGGGGGTGAGGCCAAGATGGCTCAAGCAGTAGCATTGTTGCAGGGCTATGCCATTTTTTTCCCATTATTCATGTATTTATTTTTTAAACATTGTCGTCATCATCATCAGCAGGTATCTATACACCAGGCCTCTGGGAGTCATACATATACACCTCCTAACAGATGTGCCTGGAGATGCGGAACGTTACATGTGCAAGATCTTACTGTACTGAACCTTTACTTGCACACTCGGATTCACCTCTCCAGGCTTAGGGGGCCGCGAGTGCAAGTGACACTTAACTCACATACACAGTGCATTTAGGCTGCCACATTTAGACTTCCTAGTATAAACCAGACCCACAGCTCTGATAAATACTTTTAACTGCTAACAAGTGTAACCAGTAATTCACTTAAATATTTTCGCTGCCCTCTCTCCACCCACTCTCAGCAATTGGGCCTGAACATCAGCGAGTATAGTGAGCATGCACACGAGTTTCATCTAACAGTGAGTGAGCGACACTAGGTGGAGAGTGAGGCTGAGCAGATCACTCCAACTCAATTATATACAGTTTAGGGACAATTTCAAAGGCTTTAGCTAAAAATAAAATGGTGAATTACAAAACCATGTAATGCTATTCTAGATTATTATATTAAATTATTACACAATATCCAGGATGTCTAATCTTCATTAAGCAGTAAAGATATAATTGTTTCAATTTTATTTTCTCCTTTTCTATTGTTAGTTGAAGCAACCAATGATTTATCAAATGTAATCCATGAAATTGAGGATATTGGACAGTGGGGCTGTTTGAGTGCCATCTGTGCAGTTACTAATTGTTAAGAGTGTTTGTTCAAACTATCTGGGGCAGAGTTTGCAAACCCAATCTTCGGGTACCCCCATCTACAGGTGATGTTTTGGGGATTTGGGTATAGGTACAATTATTTTTTCACCCAGTAAAGTCAATTATTTCACCTTGGCATGAATAAAAACATACCCAAATGGTGAGCTCCTGGGGATTGTGAAGGATCAGAGTTGAGGAACACAACCTGTACTCTGGCCTGTGTGTCTGCTAGTTTCAGGAAGCTGCTTGATTAGTCTGTCGGTCACACACATCATGCAGGAGCTGTGAACCTAAGTACACTAAGGGGTATATTTACTAAACTCCGGGTTTGAAAAAGTGGAGATGTTGCCAATAGTAACCAATCAGATTCAAGCTGTCATTTTGTAGAATGTACTAAATAAATGATAACTAGAATCTGATTGGTTGCTATAGGCAACATCTCCACTTTTTCAAACCCACAGTTTAGTAAATGTACCCCTAAAAGTTGTACATGCATACATAATACAGTGACTAAGGGGATTAGATTTGCAGAATGGTTGCTATATTTAAGTGACCATTTTAAATAAGCTTTTCTTCTTTTCGATTACTTTACACATAGCCAGGGGAGCAGGAGGAGGACAAACCTGTAGCCGCTGAAGTGGGCACTCCGCGGGTGCCCAATATGGTGGCAAAGAAGCCCCTGCGAGACTTCATTGGACTGGAGGATTGTGAAAAGGCGACGCGTGATGCTTTGCTTAACTTCAGCTTCTACCTCACTGTAGGAGACATGGATGAAGCCTTTAAAGCAATCAAGCTCATCAAGAGGTAGGAGGGCATTGTTCTATGTCCTGACTTCATTTACCTATGCTTTACATGGGGTGTCACATACAGACATAGATACATGATAGAATGCTAGAGAGGTCCCTGCTTATAGGAGGTATTTGTATAACTGCTTCTGTTACATCATTATTGTCAGTAACACTAACATGCAAATCGCTTGTATATAAAAGAGGTGCCACTAACTTCTCCGCTATGGCCTTACATTTTCAGCAGGTTCGTAGACATTTATTGTAGTAATCATGGATAATAATGAATTTTAAGAGCACCCCCAGATTTCCTTTTTTTTTTTTTTTTAAAGGGTTTATTTGTTGTGTTCATGATGTTAATACAAACATACACATAACAGAGCACAGCTTTGCACACCTTGTACACAAAAGTATATGATAATATATAATTATATTGCCGCCCACGTGTCCCTTACTGTAAGTCTGTTAATGGACACTGCCAGGACCTGCATTGAGCATAAGGCTATTAGCATGTGGGCTCTTAAAGGTTCCTTTTTTTTTTTGGAGTGATTTGTATTTTATTATGTTGTATGGTATAATGTGTATTTGTTAGCTGAACTTTAAAGACATGGGGGTATATTTACTAAACTGCGGGTTTGAAAAAGTGGAGATGTTGCCTACAGCAACCAATCAGACTCTAGCTGTCATTCTGTAGAATATACTAAATAAATGATAGCTAGAATCTGATTGGTTGCTATAGGCAACACTTTTTCAAAATTGCAGTTTAGTAAATATACCCCATGGACTGCACACATTCTGAAACTCCTGTATGGACACCGAGTTTTCAGTGGTAATAGCATTTTCCAACTGGTACACTGACGACCACACACTAACAGACTGCAGTTGTCAGCCGACTGGGAATTCTCAGAAGTCTACATCAGCATCTAATTGATTAGATGATGATCAGGGCCAATGGTCGTATTGGACCCACTTCCAGTTATTTGGAGCCATCTAAATTTCCTCTACAAATCTTTTTCTGTATGGGCAGTTTAGACGGGAAGCACAGAATTATAAAGTAGTTTTCCTTAACATCTGTTATAGGAAATACACAGTATTGCTTGTGATATTATCATCACCATTTATATTTATATAGCGCCACATATATATTTATATATATATAGCGCTATATTTATATAGCGCCACCAATTCCGCAGCGCTGTACAGAGACCTCACTCACATCAGTCCCTGCCCCATTGGGGCTTACAGTCTAAATTCCCTAACACACATACACACAGAGACAAACAGACACACACTAGGGTCAATTTGTTAGCAGCCAATTAACCTACCAGTATGTTTTTGGAGTGTGAGAGGAAACCGAAGCACCCGGAGGAAACCCACGCAAACACAGGGAGAACATACAAACTCCACACAGATAAAGAGAACATACAAACTCCACACAGATAAAGAGAACATACAAACTCCACACAGATAAGGACATGGTCAGGAATCGAACTCATGACCCCAGTGCTGTGAGGCAGAAGTGCTAACCACTACGCACCGTGCTGCTCTTAAAATCCTTGTGTATAACCTTTAATATTCCTCTATGAAAGTTCTCCGCCTGTCTGATTACTGAGCAGTTTTGGATTTAAGTGCAGACAAAGTGCACAGATCATATTTATACGGATGTCTCTTGAATGATGATTTCAGCATTAGTGGTTTTAAAGGGAAATGACCTTAAACTTCTCCTGTTGGGACGTTGTTTGTGTAGGAGACTGATGGCTCTTTCAAGCTGACAAAGGAAATGCACTATAGTTGTACTTCTAGTACGGAACTATACTATCATGCAGGTTGCTTCTTCTGTAGAGATGTTTTCACACCACTCAGGAAGAACTGACGGGTTGTTTTAAGGCCCTCGAGAAGATTGTGCTTTGAGGACACTAAAGTTTACTTAGTAAACTTGATAAGACTACATTTAAGGACAAACAGCGCACTAACTAACTAACGTCCAATCACGCTGCACTAACCCGGTATTACTGAAGCATGGCGCACTGTGCTGAATTGCGTCATTGAGGCACCGCGTGACAAGTGCTCAATTTTTCTGCTAATTTCAAGCAATCGTGCTCCATCTCTGCTTCCCATTAATAGCCTAGGTCAGTATTTTTTTTTTCCTATAAGGAATTTGAATATTTTAAGATTGGCTTACCGGGTCTGTGCAGGAGTAACATAAAACTACATATCACAAAACAAAATAAAAAGTAATCGAAGCTTATAATTGGGTCTTTTACTTATTTATTAATTTTAACTTTACAAAAACAGGTGATAAATAAAAAAAAAAAATTAAAATATGTTGTTATCGGTTATTTTCATACATTAACAGATTATAAATATATATTGGTCACTTTAAGTTTGGACCCTTCAGCGTAATAAACAATTGGTCCTCGGTCCAGTATGTTGGATAAGTCTCTTCTGGACGTCGGGGTTAATGACCTTGTATAGCTCATTTCATAGATCTAGATTAGCGAGTAACTTAGACATTGTTGGTTGTCGCTGTTCATCCATGATAATAACTTTTTGAGGGGAAAAAGTGCTAAATTGCTCTAATGTGTTTTTCATCACAAAGATATGGAACGACTGTGAAGTTGTATGGCCTTTAAGGTGCTCCTTGGTGAATTTTATGTTCTTCATTGATGTAGTTAGAAAATCCACCATGAGAATGACCTAAAGAGTGTGAGCATCTCCAGGTAACAAACATGAGCAGAGCAATTGCTGTTATTTGTATCCAAAAAGAGCCAAGTGCTGAAGATCCGTTTATATATTAGTACGATAGTGATAACTTCTCCTGGTGATGATATACAGGTTGCTAAAGCATCCTTACACGTTGTGAGGGCTCCACCGGGAGTCTAGGAAGAATTGCACACTTAGCCAGGCTGTCCTCTCGTAGTTATATGGTCTGATTTATATATTTTATGCATATGGCTTTATACCGCTTTACTCTGGTTGACCATTGATGTTTGAGAAAGTTCTACTGATCACAATACCACGTCGTGCCTTGTGATGCTGTCTGCTCCGTGCCATCATCAGCAGGGAGACTCGACATAATCATTGTCTAGGCCTCTGCGGAAGCGAGCGGTTAGCGTGCGGCTGATGACTATGACCCGGGGGGCCATGCAGTCCTCCCGCCTGTGGAGGATGTTCCAGATAAGGATAGCAGCTGCCAAAGTTGCCAGTAGGCATGCACCGATATCTAGGTAACAGGACCAGGATAAATTGGTGTGGGGTCCAATTCGGTAAAAGGTCACCAGTCCTATGACCAGAACAAAACCTGCAAGAGAATGGGAGAAGTTATAATGGTTTGTATATCGGGTCCATAATGAAGTAATGTGTCTTGGGCATGGCCATAACACTGATTTGTTTTACATGTACCCCTCATAATGTGTGATGCTATTTGAGAATTTGTATAATGTTGTGGCACACCTTCTAATATTCTGTTTTGAATACACTTGGCGACATTAAGCCATTGTGTTACAGTGCACCTGCTGCCTACGCACAGAGGAAATTTGTGGGTTACACCAATATTTGTCAGTATGCAGCAGGTCTTTCCACATTGTACCTTACTGATGTCACAGGTTCCGAGGTTACTGATAGGCTGCATTCACATGAACATGGGTTCAGTCATGCTATTACTTCTGATGTCACAGCTTCCTAGTGTACTGATAGGCTGCATTCACATGAACATGGGTTCAGTCATGCTATTACTTCTGATGTCACAGCTTCCTAGTGTACTGATAGGCTGCATTCACATGAACATGGGTTCAGTCATGCTATTACTTCTGATGTCACAGCTTCCTAGTGTACTGATAGGCTGCATTCACATGAACATAGGTTCAGTCATGCTATTACTTCTGATGTCACAGCTTCCTAGTGTACTGATAGGCTGCATTCACATGAATATGGGTTCAGTCATGCTATTACTTCTGATGTCACAGCTTTCTAGTGTACTGATAGGCTGCATTCACATGAACATGGGTTCAGTCATGCTATTACTTCTGATGTCACAGCTTTCTAGTGTACTGATAGGCTGCATTCACATGAATATGGGTTCAGTCATGCTATTACTTCTGATGTCACAGCTTTCTAGTGTACTGATAGGCTGCATTCACATAAATATGGGTTCAGTCATGCTATTACTTCTGATGTCACAGCTTACTAGTGTACTGATAGGCTGCATTATCATAAAAATTTGTTCCAAATGGTGCCTCCTACGTCTCGATGGGGAACTTAATGTATTATTGATTGGGACTAGTTACTTGTGGTGCCTAACACCAACCTTTAAAATAATACTAATAATCTAATGTTCTGTTGTGGCTCTCTCTCCAGGTTTTTAATAGTGGAATACTTTAAATTTGTGGCCTTGCTTAGTGAGCAAAAATAAGGGTTTAGAAGACATGTTGAGAATGTGTACAATAGATTGCGTTCTGGTTGCATATTCATAGGTTTCAAAGCTTTGGTGCTGTCTCTCTTTCCAAGTCCTATAATCTGGTTTCTCAAATAATTGAATGTATTTACTTCCTGGGGGGGGGGGGGGGGGGGTTGGGGTTATCACACAGAGGGAAAGCCTCAAAACATATTCTGTTGGGGGTACTTGAGTTAAGAAGCCCTGACTTATCCTTTGTAATAGCAAAATACATTTCAGGACATCATATGATTTTACAGGTCACATTGTTATAGGAGATATGGTCATGGCTGCCATTACAGGAGAAGAGAACTGAATGGTCCATCTTCCCGTTATAATGCCTATATTTTTGTGTTTCATTGTTTGTGGATGGGGCGTGGAAGATGTTCCTTGTATTAGTCTCTACTTGTTTGATCAAGGGGGCAGGATAAATGGTGTCGCCTTCTTCATTGTTGGGCTCCTCTGATTACACAAAGGATGACCCAATTTGTAGATCGGCCACAGTAGAGTATAATGTTGTGACTCCCATTCCCGCTATATCATTAAACCAATTCAGCTTGTCAACATCCTTGTGCTTCAAAGCGCAAGCACCAATACTTAATGTACTGTGTGTTTATGGAGACCCACGTTCCCATGGGAGGGATCCCAAAAATTCAGGTAAGGATATTGGGGATTCATATTATTAAACATATAATGAGCCTTTAACACTGGTTCTGTTATCAGGCTTATATTCTGTAACAGGACTCCAGCAATATAGCAGCGCCACCTAGAGTCTAATAGCCATAACTACATAAATGGTGAGGAGCCCTGGACGAGAAAGAGCCACAGCAGCACACTGCATAAAGGCGCTCTTAGAAGTGGGAACTGTATTGGTTTGTAATGACTGCCTATGTTATATAGGTGCCACCGTAGTAGTAGTAGTAGTAGTAGAGATCAGTAGCTCCATACTCTCAGCTTGGCCACTGTCGCATGTTTGGATTGGGAAGGAAACTCTCTGTGTTGTTATTGTGTCTCTCATGGCACACAGCGGCATGCACACTCCCCGCGGCTATATTTAGCCTGCCCCTAGCTTCCTGCAGGCTGCTCTGAATACTGGGCTGAGGGACAGAGACTGGAGGGCGCCAGGATGTCCCCGTACAGGAGGAGGAAATGCCTGTTACTACCTGTTATGCAAACTGGGCCTTGAAAGCTTGGACATGAAACCCGTAGAGGGGGGGCGCGGGGGGGCCTCGGATTGAAAAATTGTTGAGGAAGTAACTTAAAGGGGTAGTCCCGGAGCATGCCATAGTGAGATAATGGAAACCACTTACATAATTGCAGAATCTGCTGGGCCTATGCTTGTACTGCAGGTGTTCATGGATTTAATGACACTTCATCAACTACATGACAAATATCTCATTAGAGGTCTAAGTGCTTGCTCAGGACCAATGTAGTCTGTGCTGTTTGTCATTCTCAAAGAAAATCACATTTAAATTTTTTTTATGCTTAGGTTCAGGGTTTAACTTTGAGTTAGGCTAAGGTCGTTGGTTTTTTACACTTTTGAGGTTTTAGTAAGGGGTTTTATTGGGGCGAATGGCTAGCGTAGGACTGCCGGTCAGTGTTTGTTTAGTCTTAAGAAGAAAGTGGATAAGTACATCATAAAGTAAAGTTATACCTGACTATCTCTGTCTGTAACAACTCTGATCATTCTCACAAACAGTCCTCACCTATAATTCTGTCCTATACACAGTTTATGCAAAAATGTACAAAGTGTGATAGATCCAGATATTTGAAATTACAATGACAGCTTTCTGTCTTATAAATTACTTCTTTCCATTTGCATTCTGCTCTGATTGGACAAACTATGGTTTATGTCAGTTCAGAAAGTGCTCAGAAAGTGTACAGGCTTTACAACCTATCACTTATGTGATGTATTGTCCATTACAAACATGTAGATCTGGAGGTTAGGTAATAAATTGCTGAATGATTGTTACATTAAGTGATCAGTATCCCATTCATAGACTTAATCCACTGTGTATATATAGCTTGGAGGTCACGCTCATTTGAAATGTTACCAGGTATCATTCACATCTTTACCTCTAGTTATTTTTGTAAGCAGTTATTAGCATCCTGTTTATTACGTTACTATTGCAGTGATCAGGGCATGCATAGCCATACTGTTATGCTTATTTTACTCTTATTCTTATATCCGTTGCTACTTGGTATTTACAAGTGAGGGGAGACTGTGATTAATAAAGGGTGTTAAGCATGGGTGTGGCGTGAATTAGCGGCACTGACAAGGCCGACTGAGTTTAGAACTACAAAATAACCCCGAAAACAATAATAGCGACAAGATGACAATATGGACTTACTATATAGTAGGCACTCCTTATCTCCGGCAGGTTTAATGATGTACAGATGGAAAATGCGACTGTCATATATAGCTACATAAAGAAATCATGTAATTTCTATTAGACACGGTGCAAATGGCACTTTAAAGCGGCAATTGGCAACCCCACTGCCTGTATAATGTAATCCGCCCATTGCCGCTTTAAAAGTGCCATTTGCACTGTGTCTATTAGAAATTACGTGATTTTGTTATGTAGATATTTATGGCAATCGCATTTTCCATCTGTACATCATTAAACCTGCCAGAGATAAGGAGTGCCTGCTATATGGTAAGTCCATATTGTCATCTTGTTGGTATTATTGTTGTCGGGGTTATTTTGTAGTTTTAAACTCTGTCGGCCTTGTCAGTGCTGATGACCCCTCTTCCACCGGTTAACCTATGGGATGCACTAATATAGAGTGTTGTCACTCACATTGGGCCTGAGTCATCAAGGAGAGTAAAGAAAAAAAAAAAAAGAAGTTTATTTGCACCTGGGCAAAACCATGTTGCATTTGAGGGGGAGGTAAATGTAAAATGTGGGGACAGATGTAGAATTGTGGTATGACATGTCCTAGATCAACTTCAAATTTCAGTGTAAAAATAAAGCTATCAAGTATTTGTGTGTTATATGACAAAAATAGCCAATATTTAACTTATGTGCAAAATAATAAACTAATTTACACCCCTTGTATTGTAACATGGTTTGTCCAGAATAAAATGTACTCCTTTTTTTTTTGCCTTGCTCTTCTTAATGATAGAGGCCCATTGTCTCTAAATACAGACCTGCCTCATGTAATTCCTGGTGTAGTCATCTGCAGTAACAGCCATACTAAAGGATATTCTCCCCCAACTAATTTCCTCTACTGAACACAACCGTTCAGCACAGACAGTTCCTGCAAAGCAGATAAGTTTTATAAAAGCTGCAACACAGCCCCAATAAGTGCAAATAGCAGCAAAAGGAGCATATGTTTTATAAACCTATTTTTTCGGTTTATTTGCACTCATTGGGCTGTGTTGCAGCTTTTATAAAACATATTTGCTTTTATCAATATCGTGACCTATGCTGGTGGCCTTATCTAGACCTTGCTCTAGCTGAAACTGGTAATTGCAGGAGGTTCTATATTGCAAAATCTAATACATACTCTGTAATATCTCCCAAAGGGCCACTGTCATTAGGTCCAGCTTCTCTTACATAACCAGTTATTTCAGGATTAACACATTAGTTGTAGGAGAGTGTGAGAGCGGCAGGTGTCTCACTTACTTGCAAGTTGAAATACAGCAGCTATGGCTTCTTCCCACCACTGAGAATCCTGGGAAATAATCGGTAGCTCCATCAGCCCCATGAGGAAAATCAGCTGTCCAGCGGTCAGGGCAACTGTGGCAATCAGATTGCATGCCCTCATCATATCAAACTGCACTGGGGAGAGACAGAGCAGAAGGCACAGTGTCACTATTTTACTTTTATACTTACTTTTTTGCCCTTCTCTACCTGAAATGTTTTTTGTTTAATCAAAAAAATAACAGTATTAAGAGCCAAAATGTATACCCAGTTGTAGTGACCCATGATTATAGTTAAAGGACAGTAAAGTTTGGTAAAATATAACATATATCCTTCTAAAAAAAAACAGGGATAATAAGTGCATTGTGTGTCATCTATCGCTCTACTAGTAGGCCTTTTTTAACGTCCTTCTATAAAGGTCTGTTGTGAGCTATTGATGGACTAAAAGTAACAACGGGAGTTCACTGGAGGGGGCCATGTTTTTTTAATGAGAAGCAGTAGTCCACAAATTGGTAGCCACTTTAAGACTAGCAAAAGTGATCCGGTTGTTGCCCATGGCACAGCAGTTTGCCGGTTGAGGGGGGCATTAGATGTGCACAGAGGGAGCGAGTGCTGTGAATCGCACATGGCAGCTGGTGAGGAGCAGGCTTACAGTATGGATAATGACACAGTGTAATGGTTCTCCCTGAATGCAGAAGGGCTGCTAGGCAGTGTTTGAGCTGGTAGAGAGATTCATGTTATATGTAGATTTTTGCCCGAAAAGCAATGTTTAGGGCTGTAATACATAGGAGGGCCAATGTAGTGTAATGTGGGTCTGCCTAATATTACTGTGTGTGGCCATAGTGATGCAGAGAGTGGGTCACAGGACAATGTGTGGTTTAGTAGTATGTGTCAGGATATTTCAGTAACCAGCGTGTACATGCTGTAATGTGTGGGGCTTAGTGGTGTTTACACTGATGCTTTTTAAATAGATAGAATATCTTGAAAATATAGCTGAAAAATTTACTTTTGATGCGTTTTGCTGATGAAATGATAACCGATGTTATAACCTGTTTGATGTTTGCATGCTACGCTACATTTTGCTATTGTAAAGAAAATAACAGCAACGTGTTTTTTTAGACTTGGTAAATATGAATAGACATCCGTCTTCAGAATTAGGCCCCTTGGGGTGAGTGTCTTGCTGCTTGTTCTAATTAAATTTAAGCTCAAAAGTTCCATTAAGGGTATTGAAAGTGAGTGTATGTGGGGCCCATTAATGTTGCATTGCTTAATAGCTACCATGTGATTGGACAAAGAGGTCTCTCTATGCAGATGTGACTGAAGCTTTTATCCCCATGCACTGATCCCATTGGCAGCCGTGAGAAGGGGAGGAGCTAATTGTAGCAGACTTTTAGGGGTATGTGGTCATGTAGCACCCACAGGGGTGAAGTGCTTAGTGGGTTAGTACTTTGAGTACTGGGGGAGAGTAGGAGAAATGGGGCAGTTCTAAAATGTAGAATGAAGGCGAGTTGGGGCACTAAACAACTAACTGAATACTGATAAATGTGGAAAATGTAAATGTTCTATTCTGATGATGGTGGATTTTAATGTTTCCTCTATACTGTGATGAAAGTCTGCTATGGTAACGGTAACTGCAACTCTAATGCCTTGGTTATCTGATGGGGGTCACTATACTGTATAGACCTTGTGAATAGCTCATGATGAATCTTGGATCATGTATTTATGAACATCCTACATTGTATTACTGAATAAACTCGAACATCTTGTGGTATCTGGTTTATTCAATTTGGGACCACAATGTGGTTTCATCACTAAGAAGTTTCTTACTCTAGTATTTGTATGTACTGAAAATGAAATAACATTTTTTTGTGCATTGCTAATTGTCTTTGGTCTGTCTCTATACCATAAATGACTTTATATGAGACAGAACTGGTAGCATTTAAGAAAACATTTGTTCCGTAGGGACAGGACAGGTGAGGTAAGTTTGGCAAGTTCCTTTCATTAAGCGGCCTCATCACTTTTCACTCAGCCCTCCCTGTCACACATGCTGATGGAGAGAAGCTGCCTTCCCTGGACTTTTGGGGTCAGATTCAATTTGTCTATCTCCCCCTTCCTCTACCCTGATACTGCTGCTATATCCCTTGTGGCCATGAGGGGGTGCAGAGTAAGAGCATTCTTCCAATGCTTATTTCTTGAGGAGCTGGTGTACATGCTGCAATATTACTGGTGATGTTAGACAGTTGACCCAGTATTGCACTGTGTGTGGCCAAAGCAAGCACAATCCCTAATAATAATCCAACTGGATCGTATCCATAAATATGGTGGGAAGTTTGTGTATGTGTTCATCTTTAGACCATACTAAAGGGTATGCATTTAGTCCAGAAATTACTTGGCCCTGTTGGGTCCAAGCGCCAGTGGCTGGTTACCGTCTAGTTTTGCCCCCTTAGCCAAGTTGGATAGTAATCTTGTTGGTCAGTGCTTGGCCGAGTGGATAATTAGATCTGAATATAACCTTGACTCATGATGAGAACTGTTTGTATTTTACAGTAAAATGTGCATGTTTAAAATATACAGGTTGTAGGGCAGGACATAGGAGTGGATGAGGTCATAATGAGTTTACAAGAGGGGACAGTGTCAGAAATATAGAGAGGTCACAGGAATTGGAGCAGTGATAGAGGATTGAACACATGTTTTGGGGAGAGGTTATAGAGGGGTTGGGCAATCGTTTCCCTCAGGGTTCTCCTGTAATCACCCAATTCCCTATATATAGTCATTCTGGAGTCATGGATGGTGATTCCATCTTACGTGCAAATTAACATCTTCGTCATCATTTTACATGCATGAGCAGCCACTTGTTGCCTGATGTTTTTGAACCTGCCACTCCAGTGATCAGATGTGTGATCATGTGTGGGATAGTGCTATTCAATGGGGACTGCATTATGGAGATTTGCATTATTTATCTCATGCTTTTGCACAAAAGTAATGTGTGTCCTTCTCAGGACCCAGGTATATCACACATGGGGTCCCTGGAAGATACAATGTTCTGGTTTTCTGGATAAAATAAGGTCACATTATGGCAAAAGATTTACCCGATGTAATATCAGAAGGCGACACTGATACAATGGATCGTTGCGTTGGTATTAGTGGGATCAGGCAACACACCAACTATCACACCAGTTACAAGATACAATGGAGCGTTGCGGTGATATTAGTGGGATCAGACAACACACCAGTTACAAGATACAATGGAGCGTTGCGAGGATATTAGTGGGATCAGACAACACACCAGTTACAGGATACAATGGAGCGTTGCGGTGATATTAGTGGGATCAGACAACACACCAGTTACAAGATACAATGGAGCGTTGTGGTAATATTAGTGGGATCAGACAACACACCAGTTGCAGGATACAATGGAGCGTTGCGGTGATATTAGTGGGATCAGACAACACACCAGTTGCAGGATACAATGGAACGTTGCGGTGATATTAGTGGGATCAGACAACACACCAGTTGCAGGATGCAATGGACCGTTGCAGTGATATTAGTGGGATCAGACAACACACCAGTTGCAGGATACAATGGAACGTTGCAGTGATATTAGTGGGATCACACAACACACCAGTTGCAGGATACAATGGAGCGTTGCGGTGATATTAGTGGGATCAGACAACACACCAGTTGCAGGATACAATGGAACGTTGCGGTGATATTAGTGGGATCAGACAACACACCAGTTGCAGGATACAATGGAACGTTGCAGTGATATTAGTGGGATCACACAACACACCAGTTGCAGGATACAATGGAGCGTTGCGGTGATATTAGTGGGATCAGACAACACACCAGTTACAGGATACAATGGAGCGTTGCGGTGATATTAGTGGGATCAGACAACACACCAGTTGCAGGATACAATGGAACGTTGCGGTGATATTAGTGGGATCAGACAACACACCAGTTGCAGGATACAATGGAACGTTGCGGTGATATTAGTGGGATCAGACAACACACCAGTTGCAGGATACAATGGAGCGTTGCGGTGAGATTAGTGGGATCAGACAACACACCAGTTGCAGGATGCAATGGACCGTTGCAGTGATATTAGTGGGATCAGACAACACACCAGTTGCAGGATACAATGGAACGTTGCAGTGATATTAGTGGGATCAGACAACACACCAGTTGCAGGATACAATGGAACGTTGCGGTGATATTAGTGGGATCAGACAACACACCAGTTGCAGGATACAATGGAACGTTGCGGTGATATTAGTGGGATCAGACAACACACCAGTTGCAGGATACAATGGAACGTTGCGGTGATATTAGTGGGATCAGACAACACACCAGTTGCAGGATACAATGGAACGTTGCGGTGATATTAGTGGGATCAGACAACACACCAGTTGCAGGATACAATGGAACATGGTAAAATGATCATTCACACACACCGAGTTGGCTGCAGGTACCTGGCCTGGGAAGAGCCCCTATCCTGTAACATGCACTTTACAAAGCTGTACACTGTTTAACAGGCTGCTTTCTACATGTGGTATTTGACCTTTGGGGGAGCAGCAGAGGGGGAAGGAAAGTGGATGATGAATGTTTTATTACTAGTGACCTAATGCGAGCTTGCATTTTCTGCTTAACCATTCCCATGCTGGCGGGAACGCCATCACATTGCAGCTCCCTCTCTACTCTGCTTATGTTACTGGAAGGGGTTAAAGCCCCGAACCAGCATAATACAAACATCAGGCCCCATACCTCCTGAGCACTAGGAGGTGGAGAACGCCATATTCTGTATTTGATCCCTAGCATACGTGTGCTGCAGGACACAAGAAAGCGCTATTCTGGTGCGGATGCATTACATTATAGCTTTGACTAAACCACTGGCAATCTAATCTTCCTCCTGTGATTGGATTTGAAACTGATTTTAGTTGATTTAGGCAGATAATCTACTGGCACTCTCAATGACAGCTCAACCTCACATACCATCAGCGGTTCCCAAGCTCTCTGATCTGCTGACACACGACTCTTTATCTGTTCAATATTATAACGGATATGGGTAAAAACAATACACAAAATCTTGATGAACTATTTTAATTGTCAGTGACATATACTTTGTGTGTCATGTCTATTGCATTATATATTTTTTCTTAAGATATTTGTTCTATAGCACCTAAATCCTTGTGTCACATCCAGCCTGTTACGTGGACACAGGAAGTGGATTTTCCGAAACACAATGTTGGTAAGGTAACTTGTCCCAGTAGAAGTTGTAAGACTGTTTATTTTCAGGGCATACCATTTGATTTAAGTGTTTCTAGCCAGAAGGCACAGAGGGGCTGGCCGGAAAAAAACCACTCTGCATTCAGAAAGTTTTAGACATTTGTAAACTCTGAAATGTAAATGGTTGTTAATGAAGAATGTAGAGCAAGATACACTATAGTTCAGGACACAAATATGGGCCCTTACGCCACTTAAATTGGAACAACTGGTCTGCAAAACTACTATATTCTAACAATTAATTAAAGAGTAATAGGCTTTCATAAACAATTAATTTGTAGATTTACCCAGCATTCTAAAAATATTACATAGAGTATGTAACACCTTTCATTTTTTTGTCCCCCCTCCCACATTAAAATGTAAGTTTAATTAATTTATTTTTTTCCCCATTCAAAATCTTGGACCTAACAGGTCCTCTTTAGTAAAACAATAAATTAAATTTGTATCCAGTTGTAAATATATGATCAAATCACAATTGTTCCCAATGTGATTAAAGGGCAGACCTCGGCTGTGCTGATTGTGTTCTCAATGAATTGTACTTTGGTCTGCTATTACTATGTAATTCACCAGTAGACTGTCTGAACACGCAGGTATATACTTCTATCAACTGACCTGACACAGGGAGCTTATAAGGTCCTTTAACCTTGTCCATTGGTGATTATTAGAAAGAGGAATTCTAATCAGCTCCTATGTTTATTGTGTCTGGTGTTTGTAGTATATATAATTATTGGGACTGTGAGTTTAACACTTTTTTTTTTTTTTTACTCTATTGCTGTAGCTGAGCTGCATTGGTTCAAATGTAGCTCTGTCCACAACTAACTTCCCCAGCTTTTCATTGTCCTAAACATTCCCCTTTTCTTAATAAGATATTTACTATACTGCAGGTATGTACGAAGAGCATCTAAGTTGCATGATGATTAGATTGCTGCAGTGTGTATTAGTAAGAAATGGATATTTATTAATGACTAAATCAGGAAGTAGATGATGGACCATATTATTGTGTGTCCTAAGAGCACTGGTCCAACATACAAGAATTCCAGCATGTGTTCTACTAATGAGGGGGACAGAAGGATGATTGATGAAAGGTGATGCATCATTTTTGACACAGGGTAATAGTGACATTAAGTTCGAAATAAGATATATCACTTACCTATGGGCAAAACAAATAAATCTTACTGTTATACTCACATAACATGAGACCTATTTGAATAATTAACCCAGTTGTCATCCAAGTTAGAAGATAAGGATAGGACATTAGTAAGAGATACAGGTGGAATATTAGGTACTTACACTTGACTGTGTTCCTGGATTCTTGTAAGCCAGATGGCTCGGACCCCCAGCCAATAGATTGGCACACCCTCTCATCTCCCTGTCCCGGCCGGGTGCTTAGCCCTCTTCCAGCCAGACACATCTTCCAGAGACCAACGCTGCGCTTGCGCCCTTCCTCCATTGTTTGGTACACCCAGTTTGGAGTGAAGGCAGCCACATTGTTGAGAATAAGGGACACCAATGCCACTGCCACAGCCACGGCCACTAGTCTTTGCATGCCCATCGCCTGTTGCCCACCAAGCCTCCACTTAAACAGGACGAGCCCTGCTGCACCGTACAGGCCCAGGAGCTGCTAGAGGACATCCCCGCTCATTTTGAGAGGTGAGAGCCCCCCAGAAATGGCACAGCCAGACAGGCTGGCTTGGAAGTCCCATGAAAGGGCGACGTGAAGTAGGGAATCCACCAAGTTTCTGTCTCCACTCTATCCACACTCCTGCAAGGCAACCCCCACCTCCTGCACTCGGAGATGCAACAGCATTCCTGTCTGGACCCCACCGAACTAAGAGCCCCCACGTACACTGGAAACCAGACTCTCTTCTTCCCACGCCCCAAGAAGACAGATGGGTTCCAGATGTGGCCCCTTTCTGTCCACTCACAACCAACGTGGGCGCCTGTTAAAGTCACTGAAGAGGTGCAACAGTTTCCATATGTAAAGTGTAATATAGAAGGGAGAAAGTGAGTGAGGAGCAGAATCCCTGATTCTCCTTGCAGCTGTTAGAGGATGAAAGCAGAGAGCTCAGTAGCGTGTGTGTGCAAGGGATGCGAGTCACAGAGAGAGGGGCTGGGAGGCAGCAGCTGATAGGAAGTTTTTGTTTTACGGATATATATATTTTTGGCATGGGATTCTGTTAATTTGTTTCCTAACTGTCTCTCTCGGAGCAGAGGAAACGGTTCTTTTTTTTTTTTTTTTTTTGTCGCTGTGTTTCCCACCCCCCTTTTCCTCTTTTCTCCCAGCTCACCCCCTCCTCATTGGAGAGATTTGGTCAAGCTTCGGGTGTAGATAGAAATTCTGTAAAGCCGCTCAAAGCAGGATGCATTTCCTGGAAGGCAGATAGCCCCGTTTCCCTCCTCCCCCCAAACCTCCATCCATTATTCATTCATTTCCAAATAAGAAGCACAGCTGGAGGGGGGTCCTCCCCTAGAAATCATGAGGAAAGTATTACTGGTAAATGTTACATTCACTGAAAGGAGTTGGGTCGCAGAGGGGCTAGTTCCCCATCTCCCTAATTAATAAATACTTAATAGATGTCAAGAATCTTTTTTTTTTGTCTCCCTTGTATGTCCCTGTTTAATGTATGTACTGTTTTCCTACTGCATGGCGCTGCGGAGCACTGAGGCGCTTTACAAATCTACGATAATAAGAATAATCTCTCTCTAGTAAAATTGCTGTAAGCCTGTAACAACCAACCAGCAATTAGCTTTTATGTTTTTACAGCAAGTTATACAATGAAAGCAAGCGTCTGATTGGTTGCTATGGTGTAATGCTAATGTGCACCTTTGAAAACACACACACACATATATATATATATATATATATATATATATATATATATATATATATATATTAGTGTAATTTATTAATAATTCTTATCAGATATACTATCAGTGAAGGAATGCAATGTGTCACCCCTTGAATAGTGTGATTGCAAGGTGTCCATACCACTGGGAAGACATAAACTGCATCATTTACTGCCCTCCCTAAATTTCATTTGTTGTCTTCCATTTTGTCTAATGTAAAATACCAATATAAATACAGCATTTATTATACAAGATTGATGGACCACAGAGATATAAGGAACCCTGCGCTATCTGACTTGTCTGCATGTTCATGACTGCCTTTTACCTGTACTAATCCAGTGTTACCAGAGCGGTGTAACTTCTATAGCTATCTCCGCCACCATGCAATCGGGGGCGGGAATAGCAACACATTTAGCACCGATGTGCGTGAATAAGTATTTTTACACCTCAGAGATACATCTTTTGCTATGATTTTTGACTGTGCTTCATAGTATATGACTTCAATGTCTACAATATTTCAAATGTAAAACACTAAAATCACAGCACTGCCTCCTAAAAAGAACAACATCACAATGAAAGTTACTCTGCCCTGCCTGCGAGGTGGTAACACAGAATTTGGCGGCAGAAAAGAGCCCACAGATCCATCTAGTTTGTCGTATCTTGTGTGGTTTTTTTGGGGGGGGGGGAGGAATAGTTTTTGAGGAGGGGGGGGGGGTGCTCAGTAGTAAATAAGCACCTTTTGTAATATGCAACATCTTTATGACCCTCTTCCATCACAGAAAGCCTCCAGTTTGCTCAGTCTCTACATCTTGGAACTCACTTACATTTCTAGTGCGCTTGTTTTAGTGATTGAGGTGTCAGACAGGTGCACCATTGTGACTGTAGTGTAAGATATAGGAAGCCCGCAGCATTACTGTCTGTGTTCCTGACAGCGCTTATATGATGGTTCCCTGCACTCTATGAGAAGAGGGAATAAGGCTGGGTACACACTACAGGTTTTTCATCCAATGATCAGAGACCAATCACACGATAAACGACCTTTAGGTTCTATATCTCATTATTGTGTCCACTCCAGCGAAGAATGATTATTGTTCCAAAGCACATCGTGTAGTTTCATTTGATTTTATAACCAGACTAAAAATCTCTATAAACAATGAAATGATGTCGGGCAAATCCTGCAGCGTGTATGTACTCACGACCAGCAGTGTAGGCAGACCTCCATAGAGTGGGCAGAGTCACCATCTTTTCAGTCGATGGTTATGACAGATGAAGAGCACAGATCCGACAGTAAATCGTGTAAAACATGTATAGTGTGTACACATGAATTGGCTGCTGATCTGGACTTTCAGATGTTGGTAAAATCGCATCTGTAGAAATTTTCTGGCGTGCGTGCCTTAGACGACTGATGTCACATTAATAACATTTATAAGAATGTCACACATATTTTTGGATGTGATAACCTTCTAATTTTGAAACTATATTTTGACAACTGTGTCAGCCCTGTGTAACAATAATAAAATGTATTCTACATGCCAGGGCAGTGCAGAGACTGGTTATAGCCTAAGGCACTAGTTTACACTAATGTAAAACTGTCATTGGAACAATTAAAATACTATAATGACTTTGCTTAGACTGTATGTTTGAGAATCTAAGATACACGTTTCCGAATAAATGACCTTTCTAATTCACTGGCTGCCCATATTACTGACTCACATTTGCTCCGCTGGTCTCAGTGTTTTGTGGTTACAGTGTTTAAAGGCTAATTCTACATTTTCAGAACTTTGTATATAACATTCCCCTAACTCCTATAAGTAACAGGTTCCAGTAGATTCCTGTAAGTGCCAAATCCATGTTGTGATTCATAGCTGGTTGTACCAGACAAATACCAAAACGGTATACTATCACCTTCCCCACCGAATCATCCCCAACACAAGACATTTACACTACCTGAGTACCAGGTTGTCTCTTATAGTCAGCATGAAAATCACAGCAGATTAGTGGGAGTTTCTATTAGGAGAAAAGTTAGTAAATGAAAGAATGTATTAGGTTTCTGAAGAAGGTGAGGTTGGTCATTAAACAGTTTGGGTGTATTTTGATTAGTTTTGTTAGATTGGAACTTGGGTTCAATACAAATATCCTCCCTTTCTCACCTCTGCTTTATATCCCTTTATTCAATGTTTATTTTCTTCTTTTCAAACATTCTATGATCACTTGATGGATTGACACATTTGCCTTTGATAGGTCTGGGTCAATTTCGAAATTCCAAGTAGATTATGAATAGTAAGGCCAGAAGAGGGCGCTAGAGACCTAGCCAGTCCCACAACATACATGGACAGATAACAAGGGAAGGAGCCATATTTCTATCCATAATTTTACTTGATACAATTATAATGTACAAGGTTATTATCAGGCAATTAATGTGCACTCATCATTGTTTCCATTTTTTAATTCATATATATATATATATATATATATATATATATATATATATATATATATATATATAACTATGTTATATATATATATATATATATATATAAAACTATGTTATAATAGTGTAATCCATATAGACAGGAGTGAAAAGTGTTTGCAGTCTATAGGAAAATGCAAAAAGATGGCAAAACATGAATAACACCTATAAATTGAAAGATCTCCCCAAATTCAATCTGCACAGGAAAATCATATCAAATCGCACATCTAGGTCACTCATATCACCAGCCTTGCTAGTACTTACATAGCACCAGTCACCTATGAAGACAGCAGAGGTAATATACAAAGAGCAACATACAATACCTTGGTCTTACATAGGTGTGCCTGTATGGTCCACCCCGTAACCACCTCCTCTCATCTCTCGGGATGACTAAACAGAAAAGGTGCGCCCCCATGTGGTCAAAGGAGCACTGTGTAAACTTTACATCAAAGTACAGCCACCTACCACTTTAGTATCACCCCTGGCAATAAAATAACACATTACCTTTTAGCCTTATATATGGCTTATATTGATTATGTTAATGGGGACATGATGATTGTCTTTATTAAAGGTGGCAGTTTTGTATGTGGGAGGTGTTTTAATTACATTACTATGGATATGTGGAAACGTTTTTCCATTAAAAGACAAGATCTGATCTCCCTCAGCTCAGACAAGGAGATCCTTTGAAATGTGCCCTCTGCACCTTTTTATATATTTTCAGTAATGTTGCTTGGTAAACTGAAATCTCACCTCTGCACTGCTGCGCAAAAAAAAGATGCAAATTTTAGCCCCCTTGCAAGACTTGGCTCAGCAGCCTATTAGGAACTTTTTAAAGGGATAGAAATGCAGGTAGCCCACTGACCCAGCCCAAGAGAGTCCACTATGGGACTAGCCCGGAGGGCAGCCAGCCCTTGGGCACTCTTGTGTCTACGTTGTTAGAAGCACCATCTCGTCGCCCATCCCCTCTGCAAACTGCGGCTCTTCCACAAATGTGCCCATCTCACTCTTTATACCTATGCGTCTACTTAGAACATTTTAAGTTTACATTACCAATCCTGTCTACACTGCTTAAGACACTGTAGAAAAAAATGGCCCATTTAACACTTTGGAACGGTGATAATGAGAAGGGAATTATGTTTCTATGAAGAAGTAATGATCACAACTTATGTACACACTTCTAAGAGGAAAAAAAAAACCCACAAAATAATGTTTTGCTGAAATGAATTTTATGGGAAGTGTGACCACGGGATAGTTGGATACAATGAAACATTTCACTTTTTAGAACTATTTATAATATCACTTCCCTGACATAGGTCACAGGAAGGGCTATCCTAACATGCAGTTCCGATATCACAAGTCCCTAGAACATAAGTCTTCTGACAGGTGATTGAGTATGGTATAATATGTTTGTGCTGTTATTGTATGATATTGCTCTTACATATTATCAGATAAATGCACTACCCACACTTCTGTAGTGGTGGGGAACTATGCAGAACAATTACTTCTACTAAGTGACTCCCAAAATAAACACATACATTCCTGTATGTATTATATGTTATACAATTTGCTATGTTCTTTTATTTCTCAGAGACAAAAATAATCGATGGGAGCGTTTTCTCGCTGTTTACATGGACTACAAACCAACTCCAGTCCCAAAACAGGTTTCACCAAAAGAAAATATAACTAACACAGTCACTTGTTACTTTTGGGATAATCTGACATTCCTGCTTCTCTGTTACAAAGTAACTGCTTTACAGACAGCTGCTACTCCTCTCACACCTTTAGGACAGGTGTACTGATGGGATCTGGTAAAAGTACAAACATTTGAGTGATGACTGTACCTGCCTATGTGTATGAATCAACCAATCCACACAGTGCATTTTTGCAAATTAAATCAGTCAAGATGTCAGTCACTCTGTTCGTTATGTCAGAGGAGCATCTAACCTGCTTCAGAGGAATGAAAGAAAGCATGGTGGATATACGATGTGTGGATACCTAATAAAGTTACATGTATATTTGCCCAAAAAATTTGAAGCCATGGTTTAAGCCTGGCTCTCATTGCGGCATCTCTGTCCTAACCAGCAATAGCCCACCTACCTTCAACTGCTCCCATTGCGCAAAGAAAAACAACCCAGCTGAGCCTCGCTTGCACTCAGCAACTTACCTAACCTCAGCTGAGCCATGTCTGCACTCTGCTGCTTACCTAACCTCAGCTGAGCCATGTCTGCACTCTGCTGCTTACCTACCCTCAGCTGAGCCATATCTGCACTTTGCTGCTTACCTACCTTCAGCTGAGCCATGTCTGCACTCTGCTGCTTACCTAACCTCAGCTGAGCCATGTCTGCACTCTGCTGCTTACCTAACCTCAGCTGAGCCATATCTGCACTTTGCTGCTTACCTACCCACAGCTGAGCCATGTCTGCACTCTGCTGCTTACCTACCTTCAGCTGAGCCATGTCTGCACTCTGCTGCTTACCTAACCTCAGCTGAGCCATGTCTGTACTCTGCTGCTTAACTACCCTTAGCTGAGCTATGCCTGCACTCTGCTGCTTACCTACCATCAGCTGAGCCATGTCTGCACTCTGCTGCTTACCTACCCACAGCTGAGCCATGATGTCTGTACTCTGCTGCTTACCTACCCACAGCTGAGCCATGATGTCTGTACTCTGCTGCTTACCTACCCTCAGCTGAGCCATGTCTGTACTCTGCTGCTTACCTACCCTTAGCTGAGCCATGTCTGTACTCTGCTGCTTACCTACCCTTAGCTGAGCCATGTCTGTACTCTGCTGCTTACCTACCCTCAGCTGAGCCATGTCTGCACTCTTCTGCTTACCTAACCTCAGCTGAGCCATGTCTGCACTCTGCTGCTTACCTAACCTCAGCTGAGCCATGTCTGCACTCTGCTGCTTACCTACCCACAGCTGAGCCATGTCTGCACTCTGCTGCTTACCTACCCTCAGCTGAGCCATATCTGTACTCTGCTGCTTACCTACCCACAGCTGAGCCATGTCTGTACTCTGCTGCTTACCTAACCTCAGCTGAGCCATGTCTGCACTCTGCTGCTTACCTACCCTCAGCTGAGCCATGTCTGCACTCAGCTGCTTTCCTAACCTCAGCTGAGCCATGTCTGCACTCTGCTGCTTACCTACCCACAGCTGAGCCATGTCTGCACTCTGCTGCTTACCTACCCACAGCTGAGCCATGTCTGTACTCTGCTGCTTACCTACCCTCAGCTGAGCCATGTCTGCACTCTGCTGCTTACCTACCCTCAGCTGAGCCATGTCTGCACTCTGCTGCTTACCTACCCACAGCTGAGCCATGTCTGCACTCTGCTGCTTACCTACCCACAGCTGAGCCATGTCTGTACTCTGCTGCTTACCTACCCACAGCTGAGCCATGTCTGCACTCTGCTGCTTACCTACCCACAGCTGAGCCATGTCTGTACACTGCTGCTTACCTAACCTTTGCAGTCACGCAGTTAAAGCCTAAAGATCCTTCAGTGTACATACAAATGTCGTTTGACTGTCGTCAGAATTGTAATTTAAATGTGAAGCCATCACAATGTTTTTGGATGGAGGTTTGTGTGCGATTTGGGTCAACAATTATGGGATTGTAATTTTGCTTCAGTTGAATATAAATGCAGCCCGTCATTCAGCAACAAAATGTGGTTAGTTTAAGTCTAGAAGGGAAATATATTGTGTGCCTAGATATCTGAACCAGCAGTGTCACATATAATGATATATATGTACACATAGTACTTGTACTGTTAGTGTAAGCACATTATAATAAATATAGTATTAAAGTGCTTATTATTCTTTACATGTCATGCTTGTGGGTATTTCAGTAATGGAGATGATATATGGCTGTCATAAGGCTGCCATGTGCTAAACAAACATTAAATTGTGGTCTGAGAAGGACCTGCACTCTTAGATCCCCCCCAGTTATCACGTCCCATGCACCCACAGGGATGGACCCCACCTTTTAGGTGCGTCACTGCCAGAGCAGGAAAATGTTATCAGGGACTGCTCTGAAGCAGTTACTGATGTGATGAGTGTCCAGAGGAAGACCGGGGTACACACCTTATCCTCTCTCTGCAATGCTCTAATGATATGTGCTACACAGTTCTATATTTGTCTGTGACTGTCTGTGACTGTGATGGTCTGCAGTTCTCAGAGCTCTATACAGAAATGTCCTGCAGGGTCCTAATAGGGCACTAACACTACACAACTATGTGGCCAACACTTCCTGCTGCCAAGCAGGTGAATCTAAGCACTAATATTAACTTATGAATTTCAAATAGTCTTATTAAGTATTAACATTTAAAGTCAATGGTGATAATTGCATCTTAAGTAAAGGATAGAATACATTTTACTATGGAGGTAATCAATTATGAAAATAGGGACATTGAGAAGTCTTTTAAACTGGAGAGTGCCCCTGTAGATTAGATAATAGTTGGATAAGCTTATTTTACCTTACTATTGAATGTTGTGTTTTACATTCATAATCTGACTACAGAAGATGCAGAGGACAGAGGCAGACTTATATATTGTCTTCAGCCATGTGTAAAAATTACTATACTCCGTGGGTTTAAAATGGGACAACCTGGGGCAGACTTCTCAGGCAGCAAGCTTTGGTGGTCTACTAAATGATTTATTTATAGAGAACGCCAATCTTGCTGTTGAAAAATCTTTACCTTGTAGGTGGCTGACGTACAGGTTATTTACCAGAATGTTTTACTTTGCCAGTTTTGCCCTACACATCCCCTCTACAGAAATTATGTATTATAGTCTCCTAGGGGTGCATTTATCAAGCTACGGATTTGAAAAAGTGGAGATGTTGCCTATAGCAACCAATTAGATTCTAGCCATCATTTTGTAGAATGTACTAAAAATATAACTAGAATTTGATAGATGCGATGTTGTCGGGTCCATCCTCAAAGCTTTTCATCTCCAAAGCTTTGTACATTCCAATGGCATACATTGGCAACATGTTATGAATAGTGTTGACACCCATTGAAAGTTCACTTGGTTCATCTTAAGAAGTTGCCACTTGTGCCACTGACTTTGCTGTTTATACCAGAGTTGCACAAACTGTGGCTCAGGTTAAGTTACCCCCGAATGTTTGGTGTCCCCTTGTTGTGCGATAGGCAATACATTCTACTAGGAACAGACTCTTGAGCACCACTCGTTTATGCCATTAGGTGTCCCTGTGGCAAATTGAATGCAGTGAAACCACCCAGAGTGGGAAGGATTAGACATTTAGTGACAGACTTTTATTTAATTGATATCAACCATTCTAAAAAATAGTAGCTGCAATGTTCGGATTTGTAATGTAAGATCCCTACAAGGAGAGAATCATGTTAATATGCTTAAACCTAGGATAGTTTGGTGTTATTTATTGCCTATAATTAGTTTCAGGTTTTATCATTCTAAATACTTAACATATTTGGAGTTTTATTGTGATTTACATTGCCAGATTTGTATATTTATTGAACAATATTATTCCTGGATTTTGTTTGTTTCACATGCAGTGATCATGAAATTTATTCTAATTGGTTGAAATGGAAGCTCGACATTTAGCCAAATTAATGGACATTACTTTCTTTGCTTCTACTACCCTCATGCTATTATTTACTTTACACATTCCTCACTAATTCTTTCTGTGCCTCTTTCTCTCCTCCTCTGTCTCTCTTTCTCTCGCTCTTTCTTTTACTATCTCTTTTTCTCTCTTTCCTCTCCCCTTCTCTCTCTCTCTCTCTCCTTAATTCTCCCCTTCTCTCTCTCTCTCCTTAATTCTCCCCTTCTCCCTTATATTTCCTTATCTCTCCTTATCTTTCTCATTCTCTCTCTCTCCTCCTTTTTCTCACCCTCCTCTCCTTTCTACTCTCTCTGATTCTCTCCCTTCTCTCTCTCCTTCTCTCTCCCTCTCTCCATCTCTCTCCCTCTCTCCTCTCCCTCTCTCCTTCTCTCCTTCTCTCCTCTCTCTCTCTTTCTCTCCTCTCTCTCTCCCTTCTCTCTCTCCTTCATCCTCCCTCTCTCCTTATCTTTCTCCTTTTCTCTCTCTCTCCTTATCTTTCTCCTTTTCTCTCTCTCCTCTCCCTCTCTCCTTCTCTCTCTCTCTCTCTCCTTCTCTCTCTCTCTCTCTCTCCTTATCTTTCTCCTTTTCTCTCTCCTCTCCCTCTCTCCTTCTCTCTCTCTCTCTCTCTCTCTCTCTCCTCTCCTCTCCCTCTCTCCTTCTCTCTCTCTCTCTCTCTCTCTCTCTCCTCTCCTCTCCCTCTCTCCTTCTCTCTCTCTCTCTCTCTCTCTCTCCCTCTCTCCTCTCTCTCTCTCTCTCCCTCTCTCCTTCTCTCCTTCTCTCCCTCTCTCCTTCTCTCCCTCTCTCCTTCTCTCTCTCTCTCTCTCTCTCCCTCTCGCTCTCCTTCTCTCTCTCTCTCTCTTGCTCTCCTTCTCTCTCTCTCTCTCTTGCTCTCCCTCTCTCTCTCTTGCTCTCCTTCTCTCTCACCCTCCAGTCCTCTCTCTCTCCCTCCCTCCCTCCCTCCCTCTCTCTCTCTCTCTCTCTTGCTCTCGTCTCTCTCTCTCTCTCTCTTGCTCTCGTCTCTCTCTCTCTCTCTCTCTTGCTCTCTTGCTCTCCTCTCTCTCTCTCTCTCACCCTCCGGTCCTCTCTCTCTCTCTCTCTCTCTCTCTCTCCTCTATATATTTCTCTCCTTATCTTGCGTCTCTCCCTTATATCAGTCCTCCTGTCATTCATGCCCAGTGTCAGAGTAAGGCCAGACCAGGGCTGACTCTTCTTGGATTAGAAACAGGAAATCTACTGTCCGCACCATAGTTGGAATAGGGATGTGTTTACTGATGGGAAGAGATTCTGTGTACGTGTTCTCGTGTTGAGCCATGTTTGTACTTCATTTCAAGCCACATTCATAAACACTCATCACATCTAATAAACATCCATGAAAAGACAAATATCTGGGCATGCCAAGATTCAAAGGTCACAAGACAATTCATCAAGAATGACCCCTCTCTCCTCCACACCAGATTAACATTTACCGATAGTCTCTAATTAGCTTACAGACTTAGATTTAATAATAAATTAGAGAGGGATCTTTATTCGTATGTTAAGTTCTTTTTCTACCATTCATCTAGCACCAGTACCAATATTTTAGAAGTGAAATAGAACAGCGTTTACATATATTTTATAATATCATGACTATTAACAGCAGTGACTGTTGTGTACAATATTACCATACATAAGATTAATGCAGAATATCACTTACTTGGTCATGCATCCGATCCAACGCCCCCCCTGAGGTCAGTGGCTGTCTGGTATGCTCTACTCACTCCTGCCGTCATGGTGTTATCGATCACCAACATGGTGCCAGCTCAGCGGGAGTGAGGAGTACATAGCCGTTCTGCAGCAAACATGGGGTCCAACGCTGTACTCCAGGTACTTAATATTATAGTTTAGTGTAGTTTATGGAAACAAAATGTTTCAGGTTTGGATGAAAGTCACCTTTAAAGTCACTTTTCTTTTTTTGTTTTTAAAGGAAACAAATAGGAGGAACAAGTACAATAAACTGCACAATACCAACAAATTGTTTCCTTCAGTTTTTATATTATGTAGCGGAAAAAGGTGAACTGGAGGAAAGAGGAACAAGATAGTGTGTGGAGGTGGGGGGGTAGAGAAACAGATACATAGCTGGCATGGAATCAAACCTAAGGCATAGGTAAACAAATACACAGCGAACCATAATAGACACAAAAAGAACCAATTACCCAGCATAGTCCAGAGGAACACAGTTCCCAGCTGGAAGGGCCCCGAGGCGGCTCATGACCTCGGCTGTGAGAAGAACGATTGATCACAGAGTGCGGGTCGGGCAGGGGTAGGCGAGCACCTACCGCTTTCCCTAAAGTACCAAAACGTTTCTACTTTTAGTGTGAGATAGACATTCCTCTCATTAACAAGATTAATGATGGTAATGATGCCTACTGATACCATCACTGATGTTGTTACTGATTGATCAGTTGCTGTCCTATGCCAACACTGTGGTCAGAGAGAGCTGCCTCCATTATTCACATTGACAACTGACGATTCGGTATACAGTGCGTATCAATCCTGACGCATTTTGTGCAACTCAACATAAAGCGTATTCAGTAAAAATATTTACGGAAAGTCCTCTTACATATAACTTATATTAAATGGTGTCTTTTTTTTAATGACATTTTAATTGCTCATTTCATATAAAGTTTAAGAATGAGAATAATTTAAAAAGTCCATGTGAACTGTATGTTAGTTTTTTATTTTCTGTTTCACCCCTTATGCAACACCTGGATGAAATGTGGTCTGTATGTGATAACTCCTCCCTTACATTATACAATCTTCTCTCCGTTATAGTGAAACGGTCTGGGAAAACATGGCACGTATGTGCGTCAAGACAAGACGACTCGATGTTGCCAAAGTCTGCCTGGGGAAAATGGGTCACGCCAGGGGCGCCAAGGCATTGCGGGAAGCAGAACAAGAGCCAGAGATAGAGGCCAGAGTGGCTATGTTGGCTGTACAGCTCGGCATGCTGGTAAGAGAATGTCTTCACACTGAAATATCTAGGATATAGGTGCTCAAACAGGACATATATGAGGCTGTGATATTAGTAGTCACTAAGGGGCTCTGTGACCATGTAATAAGGCTGCAGGCCAAGGTGACGGGATTCCAAGGTGACTTCTAATATCACATGAGCAGCAGTTTTTGAGAAAGAAAGAAATAATATTTTATTATTTTATGGAAATTGTTTTAACTATGTTTTTCTTTCATAAGAGAAGGGAAATATATGTCTTATAGCTGAGAGAACTCTGTCTGCACACTTCCCACCATGTGGTTATGTGGCCCCATCACTTGTGTCACAGGAGGTGTGCTGGTGCTTCTCAAGCGCCCCAGTCCTTCTCCTGATCACTAAGACTGAACGCCATTACTCTCTCCTAATTCTCCTTGATCTCTCGGCTGCATTTGACACCGTTGACCACTCTCTTCTCATACAAACACTGCAATCCCTAGGTCTTCAAGACACAGTTCTATCCTGGTTCTCATCTTACCTCTCTAATCGCTCTTTCACTGTTAATTTCTCTGGAGCCACCTCTGCTCCGCTTCCCCTATCAGTTGGAGTACCACAAGGCTCGGTGCTAGGTCCTCTGCTGTTCTCTATCTATACCGCTTCTCTTGGAAATCTAATAAGTTCCTTTGGCTTTCAGTATCATCTCTATGCGGATGATACCCAAATCTATCTATCCTCTCCTGATATCTCGACATCTGTGTTGTCCCGTGTAACTGACTGTCTTTCTGCCATTTCATCTTGGATGGCCTCTCGTCAACTCAAACTTAATCTTTCTAAAACAGAGTTAATAATATTCCCACCCGCCAACAAGAGCATACCTGACATTTCTATCTCTGTTGATAACATGACCATAAATCCCACCCCACAAGCTCGCTGCCTAGGTGTAATCCTTGATTCACGCCTATCCTTTGTTCCCCACATTGACTCTATATCTAAATCATGTTACATACATCTAAAGAACATTTCCAGAATCCGCACATATCTCACACAAGACACTGCTAAAACCTTAATTCATGCACTAATCATCTCCCGCATTGACTATTGCAATTCCCTCCTTACTGGTCTTCCCAAAAACAGACTCAAACCCCTAAAATCTATTTTACATGCTTCGGCAAGACTGATTTTCCTTGCAAATAGCTATTCCTCTGTTGAATCACTCTGTATGTCTCTACACTGGCTGCCTGTCTTCTACCGAATCCAATATAAAATACTTTTACTAACCTACAAGGCCATCAATAAAGCTGCACCAACATACATCTCCTCTCTTGTCTCAAAATATCTCCCAACTCGGCAACTCCGTTCTGCAAAAGATCTGCGTCTCTCATCCACCCTCATTACATCCTCCCATTCCCGGTTACAGGACTTTTTTCGGGCTGCACCCACTCTATGGAACTCTCTCCCTCGCACAATAAGACTCTCCTCTGTTCTACAAACTTTCAAGCGTTCTCTGAAAACCTACCTATTCAGACAAGCTTATAATATTCCTCAACCACCATCTTAACCTCACTACCTTTAGCCTGTTACAAAATTTCACACAAGACAACTACCCCCGGAATAACATTGTTGTGTGACAGGATCATTTAGCTTATGAGTCACCCTACCTTTGCAGTCTGGCTGGGCCAAGATGCAAAATGTATACTTAACCTCATGTGTCAATCTCCCATTGTCCCATAGATTGTAAGCTTGCGAGCAGGGCCTTCTCACCTCTTTGTCTGTTTTACCCAGTTTGTTTATTAGTTTATTACGTTTGTCCCCAATTGTAAAGCGCTACGGAATATGTTGGCGCTATATAAATAAATGATGATGATGATGATGATGGTGCTTCTCAAGCGCCCCAGTCCTTCTCCCTGTAACACTGTGTATTGCCATCTCCCATACAGACCTGGCAGGTGGGACAAGAGACCCCTAGAATGGTTACTGGTCCGCCTAAATCAGGGCATTTGGGAGGTTGCGAAGCTGCTTTTGTTTGTAGGAGGTGCTAGGATGGGGCCAGTCACTAGATTGTTGGTTGTACCTTTTAGGACCACTGGTAGTTATACTGGGGGTAGTGTAATCTGTGGCTGCAGTTACTAAGGCGGGGACAAGTGTAATGAAGCAGTAGGTGTTGCTCAAACACACTATATGACTAATTATAACACTACTCACATATTAATTACAGCAAGCACTTATCACACAACAGGAAATCTGCAAATTTGCATTTTGGCCAAGGTGCTGTACTAAAGATGATCACTTTACAATTACACTGATATGCATTAATGCAGACATTAACAAGCTAGATTGTTTGTATTAAACATAGATAATACATATTACTTTTAGTGGATTATATACGATCAGCTATAGGTGCTATGATGATCTCATACAGTACATAGTGGTAACTACTGCAGCAAGTGAATGAATTGGAAAACATAAGTGTGATGCAGTAGATTCTGACTTGAGGCTACTGCTTATATTTAAAAAAAAAAAAATCATCTGGCTCCACCTGACCAAGAAGCCAAGTTATGACATGTATGTAAATGATAATGTGCATGGTTGTTTCATTTGCATTAACCAGCCCAATAGCAGTTTGCAAATATATTTAGAGAGAGAGAATACAAATCATAAGGTGAATCTTAATTGTATTCCTCAACAAATCATCTTTGATCACTTGATGGACTATTATTTCAATCTTAGCTATAGAATAGGATTAGTTTTCTCCAGGAGTACATAACTTTAGTATGTTTACAAGGAAGATGTGTTGTGTCTTTGCATGCTTAAGGCACTCCATAGAAACCTTGCTGAACTAGAAGCACGTGGATAGTTTTATGTCCTATATGAATAGTCTCTGTATTGCTTCTTGTAGGAAGACGCAGAAGAGCTGTACAAAAGCTGCAAACGTTACGACCTTCTGAATAATCTCTACCAGGCTTGGGGCCAGTGGCAGAAGGCCATTGAGACTGCGGAGAGCAATGACCGAATGCATCTACGTACCACCTATTACCACTATGCAAAGCACATGGAGGCTACAGGAGATCGCAGTGTGTCTCTCAACCAGTAAGTATACCGATAGTGAGTATTAATTGTAATGGCAACACTAAATTGGTTGCATGACAAGCGAAGGAGAAGTGCACATTAAAAGTCATTGTCAAACCGCAAAATATGCAGCTATGAAATACATTTCTATTTGTGCCAATGCAGTTAATTGTTCGCCTCTTGCATAAAATGGAGCATACCCCTTTATTATCTTCAACTTTACCTTATTTCTGCTAAGTCACAGCTTGGTTTAGCCTCAATTGGGAGGCGATTCAACTCGGAGCAAGTTTATGGCTGGAATCTGTTCACTTTCCCGCGAGGAAATATGAGCGGAGATTACTACCGTAATTGCCGGCACTGTCTGTGCGCCAAATCCACGGCAATGAATCTCCCCCTTACTGTGCATATTAATCATGAGAGTGAGTGAATGGGGACTGTCTTTATTAGTGTGTGTGTGTGTGTGTGTGTGTGTGTGAGAGAAGCTTTGTATTACATTGTTTGGAGTACTCATGGAAATATATTTCTCCGTCAAAGTGCAACATGCAAAACTGGTTCCATTAAAAGTGTAGCACAAGACCGGTTCTCCTCATTAAGCCTCATATGAACTCATGGGAGCGAGGAGGCAATTGTGCTGTCTCTTTTACACATGTCTATGAATATTTGTATTACATTAGTTGAACTAGAATCGCTCTTTCCCGTATAGAATGTACCTGCAGATTATAGACCCAGACCTGATTTTCATTTCTGAAAAGGAATTGTCACTGGTAGAAAGATGCTTTACAGCCCCTGTGGTGAACAAGGAATACCCCACTAAATGTGCCTTCTCCTCATTTAAGTTATCATATCCTGCAAAGCACATCTTGTGTGTGCATATGGGTGCACAACTAGGCCCCATTACCGTGCCTGTCCCACCAACCTCCTCCTACCAGAAGATGTTTAATGATGCATACCCTCAGACGCCACCTTTTTCCCATGTAAATAACATGTGCTTTATAAGACCAAGTACATTTGTACAAAATATGTTCAAAACAGCATTTACAGGATGGGTGTTGATCTGACCTTTCTCAACCTTGTACAAAATAGATAATACAGTAATTTTTGGATAATTCGATATTAGACATGTTATGGTACAAACAGGATATAACATGCTTTACTGCTGTGTCTAAAAGTGCTGCATATTGTAACAAGTAAGGCAGCAGTAAGATGCCATCATAAACACCATCATGGATACAGCTTAATGTGCTCATTATAAATTGCAGCAGTTCAAGCAGGTTTCCACAGTTCAGCATCTCAAACTGCAATTGTACTTCATTGTTACATTTTTACATTTTGTTTCAGTAAGTAGGTGTTGAACTGGAAATCAGACTAAAAGTAGCAGATATGAATGCTTGATATAAATTTGGAGCAGTTTCCTTCCTGACTTTCTGGGAACATCCATTGAGCAGGAATTGGTCATGAAATAATCTGCTCAAGTTTTTGACTTCTGAGAATCTGTAATGTCATTAATAAGTGGTCACAGAGCTGATAACCTTTTGTTTTGTATAGCTATGAAAAGTCGGACACGCACCGTTTCGAGGTTCCAAGGATGCTCCTGGATGACCCACAGGCCTTAGAAAATTACATTAATATGAAGAAGGATAAGTAAGATAATCCAGTCCCTCTCATCTGCCATATAACTTTATTTCTTGGCACAGCCCTATGTCAGGTCAGACAGCTATTCCTTCACCCCTGGGTGGCAGGACAGCATGAAGAGCATACATTGAGGTATCCATGCTACAGGAAGTAGCATCCGTTTTGTTTGACCTGTCAAGAAGGGTAGGAGGACTATTCCCTGTTTATGCATGTAGGTTTACCTAGTTATTGTAGTTTTCATTTGGAGATAATGTCCAGTGCCATTATTCATGTTGACCTGTCATGTGCCCTCTTTATATGGCTGCATGATTTTCCTGTCTTGATTAGACAGCTGCCTATCACCTCACTGTAAGTTTGACAGAACCGTGAGGAGCCACTTTTACCTCTTTTCTCAGACCGACTTCAGTGTTTGGCCTTGTTAGTCCCAATACTGTGCTTCATGTGGTGTTATGGCTCTCTTACCTGACCATCTATATCCACCACTGATGGTTGGATACTTCTTGTACTGGTAGCTATAAAATGCAGACAAAGACTGTAAAGATATGTTGTTTATAACTCACTATTATAACACTCCCTTGTTTCTGTGTATCCTCATACAGAAGTCTCTGGAAGTGGTGGGCTCAATACCTGGAAAGCCAGTCAGACATGGACACTGCTCTCAAGTACTATGAGATGGCTCAGGATTACCTGTCTCTGGTACGAGTGCACTGCTTCCTGAGGAACATTCAGAAGGTGAGAGACCACAACATTCTGTAGAGCAAGGTTCTCAGAATCTGTCCTTGATGTACACATTCTAGTGTTTGCATTTTATTATTTTTATTATCTAGCTTTTGAATGGTTATTTTGTGGAAATGAGCTGATTACTAGCTCAGTGAAGCAGAGAGAGATAAAACCTAATGGGCCTTATTTATTAAGGAAAGGAAAGCAAAAACAGGAGTAATTTTGCACCTTGGTAAAACCATGTTGCATTGGAGGGGGGGGGGGAGATTTCAAATGTGGGGACAGATTTATAGTTGCGGTAAGGCATGTTCTAGATTAACTTTGAATTTTAGTGTAAAAATAAAGCTATCAAGTATTTG
Source organism: Mixophyes fleayi (assembly GCF_038048845.1). NCBI lineage: Eukaryota > Metazoa > Chordata > Amphibia > Anura > Limnodynastidae > Mixophyes > Mixophyes fleayi. Next base: position 26,570,442 of record NC_134408.1, on the reverse strand, counting down.
TGTGCTAGATGAAAAAACAGCCAGTATTTAACTTAATGTGCAAAATAATTAACTGATTTGCACCCCTTGCATTGTAACATGGTTTGTCCAGGAGCAAATGTATTCCTTTTCTTTTTCTTCCCTTAATGAATCAGGCCCCACATGTGTACGCCACCACTGCATTTCTTTATCTGAAAAGTTTGCATTTTTCTAGTTCTATTCAGTAGCGGATACAGAGGGAGGCAATCGTACCCCTTTGCCCCCCCCCACCCCCAGAAGCACACTACATACGTTTGCATATGCAGGCTGAGGATCCAGCCTGGCCACTCCCATTATGTTTTAAACACAACCAGAGCAGCCGGGAAGCTTCCTCTGCCTGTTTCTCAGCTGCCTGGTCCAATCAAAGTAAATAGGGAGCAGGGCCCACCAATCAGAGTGAAGGAGGGACAGAGCTATTCTAAAACTAATTAGTGTAATAATACCCTATAAAAAACTCCTGCTACATTTTTACTTTAGAGGTTAATCCACCCCTAAGTGGCAGAATCGCAAGAGGGTGCAACCCCACAGTTGCTATCTTAGCCAGTGCTGCTAAACATTCCTATTCCAGGGCTCCGCACCCTGGAAATGTGGAAACAAGTACAGCATTTAGTGCAGTGTCTTGTGACGGCTGCTACTGTTGCCGGGGTATGAAACCTGTTAATAGCCCCAAGACATATGAGTTTCTCACAAATGCCACTTGGATCAGTGGATAATCCCTAAAACAAAAAAAAAATACCTGTACATTGTTTTCTTCAGTTGTCACCATACTAATAGAGATAATAATGATAATAGTAATAATAATAATGAATAAAGACAGCAATACCCTTGTTTTACAGGCTGCAGAAATAGCCAACGAGACCGGTAACTTGGCAGCTTCCTACCACCTGGCACGTCAGTATGAAAGCCAAGGGGATCTGAAACAGGCAGTGCACTTCTACACCAGGGCGCAGGCATACAACAACGCCATCAGGCTGTGCAAGGTACAGAGATCTTATTACCACTACAGCTAGTGTATTGAGTGCAGTGGTGACCCAGATGTTCTCCCCCGTACAGGAGAACAACCTGGATGACCAGCTGATGAACCTAGCTCTGTTGAGCACCCCGGAGGACATGATGGGAGCCGCTCGGTATTATGAAGAGAAGGGGGAGCAGATGGATAGAGCGGTCATGCTGTACCACAAGGTAAACAGAAGCTGTAGAGCGGAGTAGTTGTAGATTTAGTCCTTAAATTGTGCCAAATTCATGTGTTTAAAGTCTACCCATGTACGGTTTGTGATACCAGCCAGGGAAAGCCGGATATTACCTAGTTTTACATTTGAAGCTTGCAATAAAATGGAACAAGCACATTAATGACTCCCACTTCTCTTGCTGTCCAGTCCGGCCACCTCTCCAAAGCTCTGGAGCTGGCATTTGCCACGGAGCAGTTTGGAGCTCTTCAGTTGATCGCTGAGGACTTGGATGAGAAGTCTGACACCGCTCTGCTCGCCCGTTGCTCTGATTTCTTCATCCAGCACAAGCAGTATGCCAAGGCTGTGGAGCTACTGCTAGCTGCTAAAAAGGTACATTGTTTAATGTGTATCCGTATTAAGAGATGAGATCAATACACACTTCGTAAATACTAAAGTTTCCAGTGTTCATACAGAACATAAATTCCTACATGAATTGCACCTTACCATGATCTTTAGTCTGCTGCCTTTGTTTATTGTATCAGGGAACATCTGAGTGTTTAGAGAGAGAGAGGACAGCCAATAGAATGTGGCCCTGGTTCCCAAATGTTCCTAGTTCTGTGTTAGAGAAGATCTTCAGCCTAACTAACTTTAGCTAAGAATACCTCTATTCCCAAATACGAGGTGAAGCTATAGCAATCACATCGGGCTCAGCAGTTCCCACTGAGTTCACAGTAAGTGAGCTAGGACTGCATGATATTTCCCCCCTTCTCTTTGTGAGTGCAGAAATATCAGCTTGGCCTGTTTACCAGTTATAGGAGGCTTTGTACATTGGGAGCATTGTATGATGACTGCACAGATCTCCCGTCAACTAGAAAGTCTCAAATAATAACTAAATGTACCTGGCGCTGGTTGCCCGCATACCTGTGAGGCTCTAGCCAAGGGGGCTTTACAAACTATGAATTGTGTGCACATGTGCTGGATAGTTACTGACGTCACAAAGCACACGGCAGATATAGTATCGTACGTATAGTATAGACCGGCAGGTTCTGGTTGTTCTGCTAGTGTATAGAGGGGGAGTTACTGGCTAAACTTATTTGTGGCTTAAGTTTTCCTGTAAGAAAAAAGCTACTGTAACATACTTGTCAAAATGTAAAAAAACCTAACAGAGATATGTTTGTGTTGGACAAGTGAATCTGCAGTTGTGTGTTACTCTGTAAATGCATAGGGTAGTACACTTACCCAAAGCATGACTATTGGATATGATCATAATAAAGTTATATTACACAATATACAGTCCGAGAACATTACACCTACCCAACATGATCATAATACAATTTTATTACACTCTATACAGACATAGGACAATACACCCCCAACATGACTTGACCACTGGACATGATCATAATACAATTCTATTAACCTCTATACAGACATAGGACACTACACCCCCAACATGACCTGACCACTGGACATGATCATAATACAATTCTATTACACTGTATACAGACATAGGACACTACACCTCCAATATGACCTGACCACTGGACATGATCATACTACAATTCTATTACACTGTATACAGACATAGGACACTACACCCCCAACATGACCTGACCACTGGACATGATCATAATACAATTTTATTACACTATATACAGACATAGGACACTACACCCCCAACATGACCTGACCACTGGACATGATCATAATACAATTCTATTACACTATATACAGACATAGGACACTACACCTCCAATATGACCTGACCACTGGACATGATCATACTACAATTATATTACACTCTATACAGACATAGGACACTACACCTCCAACATGACCTGACCACTGGACATGATCATAATGACCTTTTATCTCTGTGAATGGGACATACTTTCCAGTCACTGGTGTATAATTGCCCCACAGTACTATGATGCTCTTCAGCTATGCCTGGAGCAGAACCTCATAATCACAGAAGACATGGCGGAAAAGATGACTGTGTCCAAAAACTCCAAGGAGCTTAGTGAGGAAGCAAGACGGGAGCTGCTGGAACGAATCGCTGACTGCTGCATGCGGCAAGGGAATTACCACCTCGCAACTAAGAAATACACCCAGGCAGGAAACAAGCTGAAGGTAAGAGGATCCTGCCTGCAATGTATATCCTCCACACTCACATCAACCACAAATGAACGTAATGCTCTGACAGGGCTAAAGCATTGTGGGTAGATCTAATATACAGGGAAAGTAATTTACTTTTTAAAACTAACAGATTATTTTTAAAGAAATGTGGGGTTTTATGGCCCAAAATTGCTATCACATTACAGATTTGATAGAATTAAACATTCTTGTGTTTGTATTATGCTCAGTACTCCTTAGATGTTTCTTGTTTCCCTACTCTAGGCCATGCGGTCCTTGTTAAAGTCAGGTGACACTGAGAAGATTGTGTTCTTTGCTGGCGTGTCCCGACAGAAGGAAATCTACATCATGGCAGCCAATTATTTGCAGTCCCTGGATTGGCGCCAAGATCCCAACATCATCAATAACATTATTACCTTCTACACTAAGGGAAGGGCCCTTGACCTTTTAGCTGGCTTCTACGATGCCTGCGCTCAGGTGAGACCTTGGAGCAATGAATTAATGATGAACTACAATGTTTTCTTGTCTTTTCCTAAACACGACTCTGTTTTAGGTGGAGATTGATGAGTATCAAAATTACGAGAAGGCAATGGGTGCACTGACCGAGGCTTACAAGTGTCTGACCAAAGCCAAGATGCGGAGCCCAGAGGAACAAGAGCGAAAGCTTTCTGATATACAGAACAAGATAACTCTGGTCAAGAGGTTTCTCCAGGCCCGAAGGTAAGATACCATTCTAACCAATACATTCTTCATATAATTCTGTGACCTCACAGACAGACAAAAAACCTGAACAACAGAGTGTGCACTTCTAAGAGTGTTACACGAGCAATTGCAGTAATGCATTTATTATAATGTTACATCAATATGGATTCTTACTGAAGGTCTGTGTAGTTAATAGAGAGGGGCAGGAGTGGATGCATTATGAAGGGGGAAGGGGCTGAAAGAAAAAGTACTCTGGATTTACTTGTCCTTTAAATACCTGTTTTATAAATAATCAGTATAACCCTCTAAGGGGGGGATTCAATTCTCAGCTGTAATTTTTTTAACATTGTGGTAAGTGATTTTAACATGGTTTTCACTCATTCTGGATCGCGTTAACTTTACTCATTATTCAAATCTATTTTTAACGCACCATTTTGTTGCGAAAACAGTCCCATCGCGGACAAGTAGGTGATCCCTTGAAAGTATAGCGAGGGAGGGGGAACGTTAAAAGCTATTCAATTATTTTTTAACGCCGCGCGGTAAACTGTCAAATCGGCAGTTTTATCTCGCACCTGTCATGACTATAAAAAATTGAAAAGATAAGAAAATTATTGAAATAATGTAATGTAAAAAAAATTCAAAATTATGTTTCTCAGTAAAGTATAACGTAAAGGGTGATTTTTTTTATTTATTTACAAAAAGCATGTTAAAAAAAAAATATTAAAATTAATAAACACAATAATCACAGATTAATATATGTCTGTATGTCCTAATATGTATGTAATGTTATGGTTTGTGATGGTACAGATAATAATATAGTAATAAAAAGTAAAAAAAAAAGGAATTAAAAAAAGAAATGTTATACAATAGAAGGTTGTGTGTAATACAAATGTATGCCAATGCATTTTTTTTATTCTAGATGGCTGCATTAAACTCTCCCCTCTACTCCACTAAAAATTTGCATGCAGTGGGGCAGTGTTACCGGTCTTCAAATTGAATACCACGATTTTTACTGTTGCGTTAAGTGAAAACAGCTGCGATTACATCAGCAAACCCACGCGGATTGTTTGACATTTTTTTAACGCAGCGTTAAAAAAAATTCCGCAGACAATTGAATTCCCCTCTAAGACAGCAAAATGTCATCATTGCTTTACAAACATAGGTCACATGACTCACAAGCGCCTGTCATATAGTGGCTAGTGGCGGGTATTTATGATGCATGATCGATCCGCACTGCAAAATGTCCTGGTTTTGCACCACTGTGTATGGTTGGCCCATCAGCAACCATCTAGGTGCACACTTACACTCATCTCTCAAGAAACACCTCTGCAAACTAGATGTGCGTCTCGGTGTGTGGAGAGATGGAAAACACTTCAGTGGTGCAGTGTGCATACGTGTAATCCTCACCTCAATGCTCAGCTCGCTACCACTTTATAAATACAGAAACTTTTCTATTTTCTCCTAGTATACAGCTCGATTTATCCCCTTTTACGGTCACCAATGTGTGGACCTGGGGGGCTCGGAATGCGCTGGAAATAGGCTTCTGCAACATGGAGGCACACGTGGGTTCTATTACAATGATAGGCTTACAGCCAATGACGGCCAGCACTCCCCCGCAACACTAAGCGCACCGGCGCACCTACTGCTTACTCACTCCCCTCTGCCGATTCAAACTCCCCCTCCCCGCAAACACCACCAACTTGTGCGTGATTTTCCAGAACCTCAGAGGAAATTGAGGCAACTTTCGGAAGTTTAAAGGGTATGGTGGCTCCATAGCTGGTTTTGCATGGTGTAGGTGTTTCGTGAGTCAGAAATAACCTCCAGTGAAGCAGCCATGTTGCGTACTATGTGACTGTTGCAGAGAAGGCAGCCTATCAGCTCACTAGGAATCATGACATCACAGAGGTAGATATTCACCAGGCACTGCCACCTAGCCAATGAATGGGCTGTATTCTCATGAATATTGGATGCTGTTGCCATCTAGTGTCCCTGACAGGAGCACTTTAACATTCTTCTTAATTGCTGCAGATAGTCATGTGACCTGAGGGTCATGTGTCAGGACACTTCTGTGATGTCAGGATTGGACAGACTTTTGGGAAATATTTTAGGTATCAGAGATGTATGAATATATGGTTATAATGTAATGTAAATTAGTATTAGTTGTTGCTCACATGTAGGGGACTATGAACTGTACCTCTCCATCTGATAATGTATATCCCACATTCAGTTCCATGATCGACCTACAAGAGTTCCGTTCACATACAAAGTTATAGACAGTAAGGATGGGTTTCGGTTTCATTGGTTGCAATTGTGTTTATGACCGTGCAGAATAATTTGAATATTGAAAAAGTGAAACTAAACTCCCCAAATTGATTTTAACTTGTAATAGAAGACCGGTGTACACAATAATAGTATTCATGTAAGTGCAGGCAGACTGTAAGTTATGGTTGCCCCAACAGAGCATACTCCACGGACAAGCAGGAAGCCATCAGACAGTGCGAGCTGCTGCTGGAGGAGCCAGATTTGGAGGGTGCTGTCCGTATCGGGGATGTGTACGCCTTTCTGGTGGATCATTATACACAGCAGGGAGACTTTCAGAAGGTAAAGTGACCAGCTGAGACGTTATTTATGTTACTCAATCTAGGCACTGGGCCTGAGCGCTTCCGTCACCCATGTGGATGACCTAATTCGGCACAGACCATATTACTTTGTGCTCGGCCTGGGCAACTAAACCTACTCATGTATGGGAAGCTTTACCCCGAGGATTCTGGGAGCCTGGGACCAAACAGGTCACGATGAAAGGTTCCATATGCACAGTACAAATATTAGTTACAGTCACAGGGTAATGGGATTTGTGCTCTAAAATGATATGTTAGATCTGTATTGTGCGCCCTCCAACATTTGCACAAATTGAATTCCATTTTAGTTTTTTAGTTTTTTTTTAATTTATAATTTTTATTGAAGCACTGTGTAACATTACAGTTCTTATGAAGCATATTCACAATATTTAAATGAACAAATTAATCATATTCATATGTTCTAGGTTAGCAAACAGTGTTAAAATATCATGTACATTAATCATCGTTAAAGATCATCAAAGAACTTCAAAATTCCATATATAACATCAGGTTTACATTGACAATATTGGTTTAGTCTTCGTTACCTTTGATCCCTACTATTCTCTTGGAATGGTTGTGTAAAGAGGATGTTCGCAGGACTACATGGGAAAGTACCACATCCCCTGGCTGGAGAGAGAAAAGAATCCTATTTCAGAATGGGATAGAGGGGATCAGTAACGATATTACGGAGTTCAAACCAAGTTGTGTGCTGAAGACATTTCTGAACCTACCTCTGGTTGACGGCGCTCAACCCATTTTTCTTTTGAAAAATATGGGATCGCTTGTCCATAAACAGCGATAGGGGTGAAGAATCTTTGTGGGTCCACAATTGAAGAGTCACGCTAATAGCTAATATCAACTCTCTCCCTCCTTTAGTTTTCCTGTGGCCTTGTGGGCAAATCCCCAGTACTGCCCTCTCGGGACCATTGTAGTTTAATTAAATAAAGGATAACATCGGTAGCTCTGATCCTAAATGTGTTTATTTTGGATAATGGGAGGGATGAGAATAAGGTTGACATTGATAGATAATGTTAGATTAAAAGAAAAAAATCTGCATTAAGGGAGTTGGAGAGATATCATTGTAACTATTGATTAAACCCGATGAAACTACCCTAATTAAGACCCAACTGTGACTCCTACGTGCTGCAGTTCACCTCGGTGACTGTCACTTAAACGTTGTTCCCAGGATTTATCTTGTAGGACAATCTGTGCCTGGGTGTGTTCATGTTACATATAATCATACCAATCGGGGATATCCCGCTCACACTCAAGGGAATCAGAAACTACCGCGCTGCCGGTGGAGAATATTGGTGTCTTACCTGCAATCACAGAGATAATTATATAATAGATGCACACTTAGGGACAGCATGTATCAGGCACCCATTACCTGACAATTTACCAACGTCTTGTTGCTCCTATGTCTATAATATATCTGGCTGTATATCTCTCCTCCATGTATTTTTTACCATATGCATACTATCCTCCTGAATACTACCATGCCCTCACCCTTCTCTCCAGGCGTACCGCTTCCTAGAGGAAATGAGATCCAAGATGCCGTCAGTCAACCTAAGCTATTATGTATCACAGAGCACAGTGGAGGCGGTGTATCGTGCCCTCTCCATCCCGCTCAGCCAGCGCCCTGTATCGGAGCATGTGCGGCACAACAGCGTGGAGGACGGCGAGGAGGTGGAAGAAGCGCCCGATATAGACTATGATGGTTAGACGATCCTACAGCATAGATTCCTCTCTATGGTTCGCATTGACCACTCCATTCCAGAACTGGTTGTAAATGAGGTTCATCATTCCACAACTATATTGTATGTCACATGCATGTGTGCCCAGACCTTTCACACCATTCAGGCTTCTTGGCTTGGACCCTAATCCCGTCTTTTGGGGCGATAAAGAAAAGATCAAAGATGCTCAATAAAGTGTATCTGAACATGTCTACTTAGCACATGACGGCACCCATCTAAGAGGCCTTTGCTAGAAATATTGCAGTGTCGCTCCTTACCATGATTATACCCTAAATTTGGGATTGCCTGCAGCATTAATCACAGGACATCTGGCACCAAGGATCAGTTGACCTACAGCTGAGTCACAAATATGGCAACTTACAGGGTAGATAACTTCTTTTCATATAATACCCTGGGATCATGACACGCAGAGTTTTATTTAATGTGATAAGAACCTTTACTTCCAGCTCATCTTTCGTCGCCCTAGATGATGGCCATTGTACTCTAGAGACCACGATATAGCCAAACTGTTCCGAATCGATATCGCAGTACTGGTGGTGATGGATGAGTCACACGCTCAGTATAACTGCACACAGATGAAACCACCAGCCAACTTTTACTTTTTATATCATAGTTACAGCAAAGGGAGAAACTGAGGAAATGTGTATTTGTTTTTCTTTTCTATAAAAGTAAATTATTTTGTATTGTCTGTTTCTACATATATGTACATATATATATTAAAAAAAAAAACAAAAAGAAGATTTTATTGACTGTTCCACCGGTTATAGTTATTTTATCAGACTCTGCCCATGCAGGGTCACATCTGGGTAGGTTTATCCTGAATGTAGACTGGAATGCTGAGATATGGAGTGTAATACACACATTTGGGACTTATTTCTACATCATCGCACTATGCTCCCTTCATAATAAGGAGGCCTGGAGCTACAACTTCTTTATTAGATAGAGGAAGCTTTACATTTTCATACCTATCGAATTTCTTAAATAATTCCACCCCTTGCTACAATTTTATACACCCCCAATGTGTTTAGAACTCTGTCCGTAACCAGTCTGGGTCTCTATGGTTCTACGGTTAAATCGGTTCATTTGTGTCCTGGCCGAAAAATAAGTTACAGACTTGTTTCAAATCTGTGTGTTTTCCATATGAATACATAATTAAAAATCATCTAGTCCTAACGTTTTATAAATCTAATCCCATGTGACATAACACACATCTGAATGTATTATTATTTATTCAACAAATAATAAGCCTAGACAAAGCCATGTGTGATCAATGAAATATTAGTGATATCATAATCGGTAAAGAAGGTAGTGTGAGCTAGGAGCTGCTAATCCAGAGCTTTATTACTTGATATTTGATCATCGGGAAGTACTGTCACCTCTATATAAAAGCAGAATCCTTGGTAGCTTGGTCTGGACCATTCAGGGTTGTTTTAACACCACAGTAAGGAGGGAAAAAAAGAAATCTGCAATGATCTCGGAGAAGCAATTGTTGCTGCTCATTAGTATGGAAATGATTATTGGAAGTCTATCATTCTGCACAGGACGGCCAAGAGGAAGTTCAGGCCCTGGTACAGCAACTTCTGCAGGCCAATTCCATAGCCGCAGAAGATTAAAACAACTCTTCCCTCTACACAGGCAGCCTTGGGACCCAGTACTCTGTACCTGCTCCACTTCCCCCTCCCGGCAAACCTGACTCTACAGTGAGAAATGGTGGACTGTTACCATTCTTCCAACAAGTGTGGCAGGAATAACATGTATATTTGTAAATGTTAATTGTGACTATTATATGTTGAAAAATAGTATTTTTAGGTTTAATTGCTCTTTAAGGGAAAGAATCATAAGCAACACAGTTGTCCCATGAAGCAGTAAGTGATCATTGGTGGGGTGTATAGTCAGGTTCTCAAAAGAGCCAATCCAGAGTCCTACAACCAGAATGGCCACATTCATGAGTGCTCCTTCCCTACACTCAGTATAAAGTTAGAAGTAGTAATCTCTCTGTTCATTATACTTACTAGTGTTGGGAGTTAAAATCTGCTAATTAAAGTATTTTAAAAAATTTTTTTTACATAAACTCAATGTTTTGGTGCTGGACGCTCGTTCCAGGCCCGACAATTCCCCTACTTGTTATCTTTTCAATTTTCTTTTTGGTTACACCTTGGTCTCCATTTTGTTAAGCTGTATCAATTTAACTGAAGTCTATGGCTGGGTACAATTAATTCAGCAAAAATTGTTGCGCTCTACTCTAAAGGGCAAGAGCAGCTACACTAAAAGGGATATCCCTTCCCTGATCAAAATAGTAAAGTCATATAGTGAGCGCTCAATTGCCACTATTGAATTGGAATAACATAGTGTAATGCTCTAGTATAATGTAAATGATATTAAAATATCACATATTTAATATCTTTTAAGATATTAAATACATGACCTTTTAATTGATATCATACAATCACTTTTAGGTCCAGAAGTAGTCACACTGCTCTGCGAGTGTAATATCATAATCACTCTATTTTTGATAGTATTAAACATTTACATTATACTAGAGCATTACACTATATCTAGGTTATTCCAATTCAATAGTGGCAACTAAGCGCTTACTATACGACTTTACTATATGGCTGGGTACACACTACAGGTTTTTCACCCGATTATTGGGCCAGTCACACAATAAACAACTTGGGTCCTATATTGCATTAGTGTGCAACCATCAATCCTGCAGTGCGTATGCACCCTAGACCGGCGGTGGCCATAGAGCTATATGAAGTGTGCAGAGTTCGATGGTTATGACAGATGAAGAGCACAGATCTGAGAGTAAATCGAGTAAGTGTGTACACATGAATCGGGGGGGGGGGGGATTTTCTGTATTATGTACCTCTGAGTGAGACAAGCTACAGCCGAGGTTTCCATACTTTTTGCTATGTTTCTCTCACCCGATGCCTTGTGTACACCGCGGCCCTGTAGTTACGATGCAAGAGATCCGCTGAACGGGAACCTCACCGCCTGCAGCTATATTACATGTATACTTGTACTCCCAGCACTGAGTGCAGCAACAAACATAGAAAATAAACCTAATAGGGGGAAAAAAACTACACATTTTAGTCATTAATAAAAGTATTATGAAAAATGCTGCTGAATGGATCAGCGCACAGGCTTCTTTTCCAGCTACGGTGCCTCCCAATCACTGTGTGCCAGGAGGAGACGCCCTGCCTTCAGAGTCGTGAGAAGATGATCCTACTGGGTATTTTTAGCTCTTTCTGCATGCGATCAGCCTGGCTTAATATAGTGTGTCCTTTTCGTGACTCCTCAGTCTGCCAGTCCCTCTTTCCTTCCCCAGGACTCCGTGTTCAGGATACAGAATACAGTCAAACAACATATAAAAGGGATGTTTTGCTTCCTACCTATTTGGAACCTGGCAGCCCCGTTTCATCACGGTAGAAGGCACTTATATAATGTAAAGGTTATTTCTCCTAGATTCCATTCTTAAAGAAAAGTCAATAAATAAGTTAAGGGAGAAAAAAAATGGTTAAACCAGCAAGAAAAAATGTTTCCAATACATTCATTTAGGTTATAGCCTAAAAGACTTTGTGTATATTCAATAAATAATTATAATAAATAAAGACATTGCTTAGTGGGAAATATATCATTCCTATACACAGCAGAGCTTCCTGTAAGTGAGTCTAGTGACAGACATTGCAACCAGCCCCTTTTGCAGAAATTGGCTATTAACAGAAAGCAATGTTTCTGTAATGTTTATGGGTCACTAGAATGCTCTGTCTTATGTGAGGCACTAGAATGCTCTTTGAGGTGCATAGCAAGTGCAAACAGAATGTTAAACATTACTTTCTCTTTCCTAGCATTGGGGGACACTGCGAGACATTGGGGTATAGTAGTGGGTATGAGTTTAGGCACTTATCAACGTCTTTGATCTTCACTCTCCTCCCCTACTATGCCCCTCCTCTCCTGTAGTTACCTCAGTTTTTTCTAAGTGCCTAGGAGAAAGGTCACTTCGGTATAGGCTCCTGCCTAGACTTCGTTTTAGCAGGTTTCATGTAATGGAGTCAGAGAAATCGATTTTACGGCGAGTAGAAATCTACTTATTTCTGGCAAGATCTACATCTTTTTGAATGTTGTTATTTTAGCCATTTTCTATAAAGCCAACTCCCTCCCCAGGTAGAAACACCTAAGGAGGGAGCGGAACATTACATTTCTGGAGCTGCTTAATGCAAACATTTTCCTCCAATCTCTATTGTTAGTGGCACAGTCCCGCGGAAAACCAAGGCTGAGTGATGTATTAGTAGATTCCACAATCGGACATTGCTTTTCTCATAGGCCCTCCTGCTCACACCGCTGTTCTGCAGCCATTTTAAAGTGGTAATAAAAGTTTCCACCGCTTTAGGTGGTTGTGTAGATTTACATTTGATGTTCCTTTAAGGTACGGCAGTCTCTCCATTATATCTCATTGCCTTCTCTCGTCCTCAGGGCCAGCTGCTTTCTGTTGTGCTAAGCTGACCTCAGCTGAGGCACACCTACATTCAGCTGCTTCCTATTACCAACTGGTGGAGTGAATTTAGGGCAGTAAACTAATATACATAAGAATGCAGCACTTTGAGGAATTAGTGACATCACTGAGACATAAGAAACAAAGATGTCAAACCCAGGAGGATAAATAGCTTGGCAATCTCTTTGGGCGTAGTAGTCTGCTATATAGGGGCATTCACCCTTTACACGTTTGAAAAATGTTAAATATCAGTATTCAATGCAGAATCAACATACAGTACATTAGAGACAAATAAATAATACATGGAGCACTCTGATTACCAATATACAATAGATAGGATCTAAGTGACCACTATTCAATACAGAGAGCATTCTAGTGACCTCCCCCATATGACAGCACATTCTAGTGACCAATATACAATTTAAAGAACTTTAGTGTCCAACCGACAGCGTAGAAGTAATTTTACTGATCTTGATTTAACACACAGAATTCTAGGGATGGATAAGAAAATACAAGCAGTATCCAGAAGACAAGACAAAGAGCATTTTAGTTACCCATAAACAATAGAAAAAGCACTTTAGTGACTTTCATTTACCACACGGAACATTCTAATGACTGCTATACAATACAGACAGAGTGAGAGAATGATACGTAATACACTGAACATTCTAGTAGAAGATGCAATATAGAAAGCTTTCTAGTGACCTGTATATAATATAGAGAGTTCTAATGGCAATACCAAGAGCATTCTAAAGACTACTATACAATACAGAAATCATTCTAAGGGTCAAAATACAATACAGAGTGCTGTCTAATAAATAAATAAAAAAGCACAGCAAGGGGTAAATCTATCAATCAGCGGTTACTTAAAACCGTTGATTCATGGCGGTTTGCCCTCATTATATAAAATGGCCCTATTTGGGCTACTGCTATACATTGCAGAACCCAATGGCATCAGGCTATACATTGCAAGACCCCAAATGTCTGTTTACCAATTTGAACTGGTAACTAGCGCTAGCATCTCCCTCTACACTTGTTTAGTAGCAAGACCAGTCCTTGCTTTACAAGCCAGCAAAGACAAGGTACAACCTATGCTGTACTGCTCTGTCCATCCACTGTAGTGAAGCCGACGTCCTGTCTCTTGAGAGTGGGACTAATGGACAAGTTCATATGTACTACAAAAAAAATAGAGGAGACATGATTACCTATTTCCTACTGTATTGTTAGGCAGAATATCGGTTGAGTGAGGAAAATGACTGCCTCCACCGGCAGAGTCCGTAAAGATGACACTTTAAATAGTGCAAAAAAAAAAGTTTTATTAGGTTGTCAGGTATTCTTATCGCTTCTTTGTGCTCTATATTCTCCTGCTCCCCCTTTATTCATACCAATTTATTGATGAACATTTACTCTTTTTACTGACAGTTTTGACACCAACATAAATTAATCTTATGCTTAAATTACATCACACAAGATACAAACATGTTTTTTCTCTGGTTTTGTTTCAAAATATTGCCTTATTGTCGTAGCAGCTGTCTATCAAGCCTATTTAAGGCACATTTGGGTTTGGCTCACAAGCCCTTGCTAGATGTAAGCCCTTATACCTGGGAGGTGAGTGCATCTGATTGTAACTGCATTGGTGTTTAAAGCATATAGGTCAGCGTAGGACCTGCACATAATGAGGTACCCTTGACGCTGGAATGCAGGCTTAAATGTTTTGATCAAAATATGAACTAATACCTCATGTTTTCCATTTGCTAGACACACACAGATATGCAGTGTAAAGGATAAGTGCTGACAACTGTCTTTTTGTTTTGTAAACAGTTGGACAATATGTTCAACAGTGTCTGAAATAACAAAAAAAAAACAGCAATGCTGTTCAGGGGACAGCGGGGCCCAGGGCGATTGCCCTATTGAGAGTGATGGACCTGGGTCACGTCTATTTCCAATTGTCCACATACCTGCGGGCCTCTGAAATACTTTACTGTCCTGTAAAAATCAAGATTGTCTCATTGTACATATATTTACATAATAAACAGGTTTACTTTTCTGTAGCTCAGAAAAACCATACTTAAATAACCACATACTTTTGTTTTAGTGGAGAGATCCCCCTAGTGTTTGTTTAGGAATTACACGGAGAACCATATGATATCTACTGATAAAGGCCAATATATTGTCTATTTGCTATCTACAAAATGAATTGCTGAAGAGGATATTACTTCTGTGACCTGAAATACTGAAAATTATATTTAAGAACAGCATTTACTCTACTTAGTAGACACAACTTGTTTTCTGCCCTCCTTACTTGCTAAAGAAATAATTCTTTATATAAGAAGTTTAACATCTACCCCCTTAAAGACAGAAATCTCCAAACTAGATCATAAGAGGTAACATTTTTCCCCTGGATAAAACAGTACATTTGTATTATGTCAGAAAGAAGTAAGAAAGACGTATTACAAGCTATAACATATCGGACACTTCAGGATGTCTTCTGAGTGACCAGATTGTCCACCAGCTACTGGAGGTTAGGCATGGAGCAGGTGTAACGGATGCTGTAGGAAAAAGATCCGAAAAATCCTTTGTACCCCAGGTACTTACCAGATCCGGAGGGACGACTATGAGGAAACCATACCTCACTATGAGCTCTGAGCTCCACTGGTCCAAACTCGTCCTGAAGAAGGAGACCACAGGAACGTACCAGCTATCAACTGGGGAGACACGACAGTCACCGCTGAATTTCTTCTGGCCTTTGGGCAGGAAAACGTTACATACCACATGAGGGCCACCAGACAAGTCCTCACCAGATGACTGCTGTAGCAGTCTGGCTTGCTGCTGTTGCACTCGGCACCTATGGGATGAAGCAGACCAGCCCTCCCAGGCAATTGAGGTTAACTCTTAGCGCCAGTAAAGTAGGCCACCCACAGTATGTCACCAACAGCATGCACGAAGATGTTCTGAACTAACCGACTAGCCTGATCCTGGGTGTAGTGTACTACCCTACCGAAAGCTGTCTGCAATACACACAAGCCCAAATACCCAAACCAAAAGATACCAAACCCACTGCCACCAGGTGAGACCGTGTCCTACTTACCCTGGAAGCCAATCCTCCACTGACTGCGAGATGTTCATCCTCTCCTAAGGACCAATAGACACCTGGTCGAACAAGGATCAGCAAGGAACAGCACAACACAGAATGAGGAGTCCTCACCTGGAACGGTCAGCGGCCTCTACCAGAACGCAGAATTAATACCTCCAACACGAGCCGCGAATCACGGCTCGTGACAAAAAGAAAGGAAGATGAACTTACCGTTGTTGAATCCCAGGACAGGTGACTCGTCTAGGTTTCTTTGCTTTGCCCTCTTCATGCCCAGGATATCATTAGTAAAAAAGGACCCACCCTCCCCCTCCCCGAAAAAAAGGGGTTAAAATTTCCATAATATCAGATGTTATGACGTAGTTTATTCAGACTTATTCAGACTAGATTGGTTATACTGACCACTTGTCAAACATATCGCTAAAGTCTAGCATGATGGTCGTTTATACTATTACATAGCTGTGTAGTTCGATAGTTTGTGTAAACAGTTTTACTGATATCGTCCATGTATGCGGCATACAGCATTACACATTTGTTAAGACAATTTCAATGACACAATTACCTAAATATCCAATGTTACTGACATTTTGTTATACCTCTCAAGAGGAGCTGCAG
Source organism: Mixophyes fleayi (assembly GCF_038048845.1). Classification (NCBI taxonomy): domain Eukaryota; kingdom Metazoa; phylum Chordata; class Amphibia; order Anura; family Limnodynastidae; genus Mixophyes; species Mixophyes fleayi. The sequence continues at coordinate 26,553,847 of NC_134408.1, read as the reverse complement.
TATTTAATAAGCATACAGAGAGGTTTGCAACAGAGCATGTTACGTAAATGTCAGCGGAATTAGCAGGAGATGGTGTGATGATGTATCTGACGTAAGGGATTGGTAGGGATTGCGATTGGTAGATTTTATCCCTGTTTGTGCAAGTGCAGTCCCTCCAAAAAACACAACAAACAATTCAACTAAGTTACAATTTTACATATTCAAAAATGTGGCAACGCTGCCTTTATTTACTCTTTACAGCAATAGTGGTTAACTTATTCCACCCCACTCTGTACATGTCACATGATTATTGGTTGGTGAAACAAAATGATAGACGTTGTATAAGGGAGAATTTATCATTTTATGCTCATCTTGAGCAACATTCCCATCTAGTTGTTAATAAGTCCTCAATATCAGACACAGACACCATGTATTTCAACCAGCCACACAAGTCAAAATATTCCAGAACATGGAATCTGGTTTGGAACTCCGGTTACTTCCACGGAACCAGGAAGCTCCTCGACTTCCGCAGTCCTGATTTCTGGCAAACCCCAATATCCGTTAGATTGCTACCCAGCGGCTCACTCGCTGGGGGCGGTCTGGATGTTGTTCCTCAGTTTCTCCATCAGTAGCAGGCCGTTCATGGCTAAGTGACGACAGTCATCATCGGGGTCTTTCTCAGCCACATCTGAAAATAATCACCAAGATCAATCTAATTAAAATATCACCATTTAGGAATCTGAATCACTATGTCACACCCTGCGGCTTCCACCTCTATTGGGAGGGAATAGGAGTCGACCTGGCTTAGTTCTGGATGCGGGGAATAACATGGAAGGTCCAGTGGTACAACCATTGTAAAGGAACAAGATGGTGATGTGAGGGTGTAACTGTTACCTACACAGGACTGGAAATGAAACAGATATCTGAATGGAGTGTAACAGTATAAACTTCCAGATACATTAAATGTTGAGAGTGGAAGAGGTGACAATCGGTGGATGCTTCTATCGCAGGCAGTGATTCTTCTTCTGCCTTTAAGAGACTTTAGTAATGTAATAAATCCACATTCTTACTGTAACTCTGCAGCAATACATGGTTCGTAATGTAATGATCTAATGCCATCTGATTTGTATGCTAGCAACAGCTCTCTATTATCAGTGATCCATTAATCCAGAGCTACAGGAGACAACAGGATTTCCACTGGCCTGTCACAGCCACTTCCTCCCCCTGCTGGAGGAGGTCCAGGTGATGAAAAACTTAATATATATATATCACATTCATATTAAACGCTACGCATACAGTAATAGGGTGCCTGGGTCTCAGATCGGTCCCAGACACAGAGCTGAAACCAGAATATAAGGAGTGTATGGTATTTAACAAAGATCTTTTAGTGCACATTAACAGTCGCATTATTGCTTCCTTTCTTTGATCATAGATAAAGATTGGTTCCAATTCCAATTATCAGTTTTCTATAGATGATTCTTTACACGTTCTCTGCAGATGGAATAAGTAAACATCACAGTGGAATAGAACAGTCACTAATGTTTTCTCTCTCTGCAAAAACTAGTAAGGAAACAGATATTCCTTACACTACATTTCCTATTAAAGCTTCTTTACATGACCTTTGATCATTTATGTTTATAAAGGGTTTTCTTTGAAGAACTAGTATAAGCGTTGTTAGGAACAGTTGAATTTATCAAGTACAGTTGTCTAATATTTATTTCCAGAGATTATGTTGACGGCTTCTCTTACAATAATGGTCACTAAGAAATACAGTTTTCTTCAATAAACTACTAATACATTTCATGCTGGACGAGTTTCATTAGAAACTCCTGTCCATTAGACCAGGTTCTCTGTTTCTCTCCCGTCTTGCTTGTTTCCCTGCCTTTACCTTTCCCTCTTCCTACTGCTAACACTCTGTCCAGTCTTTATTTCTGCCAATCACTTGTTCCTTCCGCATCTGTCATTTCCTCTCATGTGGCCCTTCATCATCTCTTTCCTAAATTCGTTCCAACAATCCCTTTTCTCCTTGTTTTTGCCCCCCCCCTTCCGCAACCTACCAACAACGTTACTATTGGTTATCCCATTATTGTCTCCACTCTCAATCTATCAATCTCCATATGCTACCAGTGCCCCACGCCCTGGTCTCAGTCACTGGATTCCACTTAGCACACATTCATGCACACTTCCCTATCCTAAAACAGGTGAGCGAGGTCCTAAGACACTACAGGACCAAGGAAGGAAAGGGATACATGCAGAACATACACAACACACCATAGAACTACCTTACACACACACACACACACACACAAAATTCATCACACTACCACGTTAACCTATAACTAAGCATATGTTCCATGTACTGTGTGTTACAGCTTTACAGTTTCAGCTTTTTACATGTCTGCATAAAGCGATATGAATATTCATGAATATTAAATCAGAGAGTGTACCGCCAGGTGTATGCTCAGTGACATTACCTGCAAATGTTCAACACCTGACCCTGTTTGGTTCTGAATGGTCATGGAATCTTCAGCTCATTTGAAAAAATGCATAAGGTGTTTAAGCATCGAGAGATAAAGCATGAACACTATGCAAACTATAACGAATTTTCATCAGGGTGTACTATTAAAGTTAGATTTTTCTATTGCATGATGGGCACACATTAAACACGTCAGTACAGGAGACAGAGGTGGGTATTACTAATTGCGTTCTGCTCTTTACCCTCCATCCAGCATTTCATTTCCAGGATCTCATCAGCCATGTCGGTCATAAGCAGCTCCCACGGGACACTCAGCAGAATGGAGGCGACACAGAACAGGAGGCCTTGTCTGACAAACCTATAGAGAAGATAGTAACACACAGCAAGTCAGACACCATATCCCTGACACACTGCGCTAGGTGCACCTACCTTTGCTATCGACAGGAATAAACTGCAAACACTACACTACATTACATTCAGAGTTCTGCTAACAACACAGACTGCAAAAGGAGTCATATAATCTGGTTAAACCGTACACACCATTAGATACCATCACAATTATACAACCAGACTGTATAGAATTCAGATTTGTGACACGTTTATAATAATGCAATGACAAGTGTTGTGTGTGCTGGACAATCTTTCTCCCAAGGTAAAGAGGACATTTTTTTTCACGTGTGGGGTGGTCTCTTTTATGTGTGATCCTCTCCATTTACGATTGTAGATTCTATACCCCAAACATCAACTCTGATAGATTAGTAGACTGCAGTGTGTTTTGGTAGCTTTAACTGAAGGTTAATGACATTTTATATGCCGAGTTTTACCAGGTAACCCAGTAAATGATATTGATCACAGGCTGGTAGATACATTATGTAGGAATGAAGACAGAGGAACTATTATTCCACTTGGGGCAGTCAGGCCTAGCAGTGGGGTTGAGTAGGGGTCCCATAAAGGATACATTTGGAGTAATATTACTTTATTATTAACAATTGTGGGGGTGGGGGGGGGGGGGAGAGGGGAAGGGATCAAAACAAGAAACGTTCCAAGTCTGCTCCTTAATTTGAAGTTCCATAGGGGAAGTCATGCACCTAGAGAACGCGGTCTCCATGTTTCCATTCATTTAGCAGTTAGCAAAGGAACATTTCAGATCTCCATTCTTGATTGGTGGACGCTCCCACTATGGCCAATGATATTGTTGTGTGTTAAGTCCATTTATTGTTGCCTACTCTGGCACTATAAAAACTATACGTAACTATGGAGACCAGTTACTCTGGAAGATATAAATAAATGTAACATTACAGAAGAACAGAAATGAAGCAGAACAACATGAGCAGAGTCAGACAGAGAGAAGGATGGATACAAAGGATTCTTCACGTCTGGTAAGTGGCATCACCACGCACTGATGTGTAATATAACGGAGTGCTACACTCTACACACTCACTGGTCAATATGAAAGCGCAGGATCCACACAAACTCCAGCAGCGCCTTCCCCATCTGAGATGCCACCTGTTCAAAAGCAAGATTGTATTACCTTCCTCACATATCTGAAATATGTCAACAACATCCAACCCAAAATATTGCAAAATGAAATACACTTCGTACAAAAAAAAATAAAAAATGCAATATATATTTAAGCTGATACACATAATAAATTGATCATATAGACTATGTTCATCGCTACAACCTCAGCCTTTGCTTGAGAACAACTGTAGTATGCGGAGTATAATCCTCAACATTCCACCTTCGGTTTTATTTTTTCAAGGTGTAAGTAAATAGGAAAGAAAAACAACAGTATCCAGTAAACATGATTTATTCAGTTACACTTATATGCGTTTCTTTCTCTTTAATCTCACATTAGCCTCTCCCTACACATATATATTACCGTGGCGTTCAATGACAGGTGCATCACAATGCCCAATGTATGAACCAATCGTCCGAGGATCAGACGGTCTTCACCCAAGAGGTCAAAGGTCACTACGGGTCTTGGAATAAGGGGGAAAAAAATTATTTAGGTTACATTTCTTTAATATCAATTACCCCAAGAACGTTAACCACCCCATATCCCTTTTTATGTCACAAATAAGGTAAACATATCTAGGGACCCATACCCAATAATCATCATAGGATAAAGACTTTCAGGGGACAGCACTCTAATACCATCAGACACATTGTCGAGAGCTTTAACTGGTGAACAAATATAGTCATTAAACAACACTAGGATCAAGACAGACAATGGCAGAACGTGGCTCTATATGGACTCATACACTGGGCTCACCTGTCAAAGTTCTGGATAAGTGGAAAAAAGAAGTGTCCAGCGACAGCATGAAACCGGTTTGGGGAGGCGGCCGGGGTGGTACTTGACGGACCCTACAGTATATGACAAATTGGGGAAAAGCTTAGACATTAGAACATGACAGAGGTCCCTAATATGATGAAGGAGATTGAGACACACACAGGTTACAGTGTAAGAATGTTCTAAACACTGGGGAACGCAGGAAAGTTCTAATTAGGTTTGACGGCAGAGCGAGAGTCAAAGACTTCTATTACGTGTGTGTGTCTCACAATCATAGGGTAACACCACTACTGCACTGCTCATTGTAGTTTCAGAGAAATGACGGACATGAAGGGGGCACCAAGGTTATAGGACGGAGTAGAATTCACTCATTGGAATTTATTTTTATTGGGTAATCATTTGATAAACAGATTAGTGTATTATTATTACCACAATGAAAATGAAAAAAATGAACCCTTAACAATCCTGCTAAATAATCATATTAGTAAGTAAGAATCAGACCTTATAATATTGTTGCCACAGTCTTGGATAAATACTGCAGCAATGTGATCATAAAGTGTGAAAGTGAGATTATCTCATAAAGGTCATTTCCATACTGGTCACTAGATATCATCGTATATACTATTCCTGTAAAGTGATTACACTTGGATAGCATAGATCAGTATATTATCACTATAGGGAGGCATAGGTGCATTGTGAATGAAGTGACCTCTGTGTATGGAACTTCTACCTATTGCAAACTTCTTATCTCTAGCATCATAACTAGTCTTCTTGGGACTTTCCAAGAAGTGGAGCAGGAGTGTTAGCTAAGGGAACAGGACTGTTGTAGTCAGAACCCTGCACAGGTATCGCCCCCAATAGCATGTTAGCGTAGAGTGTGATACTGAAGTCTTGACGAATAACAAACCAGAGACTTAGGTTATCAGCTTACATTTAAGGACATATGGTAACTAAATTTGACACAGTAGCAGAGGTCAGCCAGAAAGATTTAAAGCTGGGTACACACTACAGATTTTTCACCCGATTATCGAGCCAATCACACGATAAACGACCGTTAGGTCCGATATTCCATTAGCGAGTATACTCCCAGGATCATGTTTTATCATTCCAAAGCACATCGTATCGTTTCATTTGATTTTATAAATGGACTAAAGATCTCATTCAACAATGGAACAATGTCGTTCCCATTCTGCAGTGTGTATACACTCAGGACTGGCACAATTGCTGCCTCCATAGGCTACGTGCAATGGGCACTCTTTTTAACACATGATTTGGCCCTTCAAGTTATACTCTCATTACCTTGGCAAAGCGCCTGGTCTTTTTTGCAATCCTCTCCTCTACAACTCTCCTCCAGTCCACAGGAGCGTCTCCTTTTACTGCCGTCCCAGCTATGCTACCAGCAGACTGGAGATCGTCGCGCGTCAAGGACTTAGGGGCCGCGGGTTTTGTTGTGGCCGATGGCTCTGACAGTTCCTGAGCTGCAGAAGCCAAAACCTGACAAAGAGAGGGAAGTGCTCACATGCTAAATACTAGCACACCGGCAGAGACACAATCACTCCTGGGGCTTATCTTACGGCAGTGTTCTTTTAGCTGTATTATACTACATGCTGCGCTAGTATTGTGGTTTGTAGTGTCAAATGTAATGTTCAGTCATACATACGTCTAATATATCCATTCTCTGTCGCAAGCTGTAGTTTAAGGAATAGAATTCTCCGGTAAGATACTGAGACACCTGTAAAGATGTTAAAGAGGTCAACACATATCTCAAGCATTTTTAAATGCTAGGTGGAAACAATACATATAAAAGATTTGTCTTGAGGTCACTTGGGAAGAAATTTAAATTTCAAGTCAGATATTTTATTGGCTGGTGAGGTACATAGTAGGTACTTAACTGGTGGACAGTAGACCCTAGAGATGGCGAGACAGAAACTTACCGGCACAGGATCGGTAACAGTGACCGCAACCATGGCTGTAAATCGGAACTCTGTGAAGAGCTCTACACCAGGGCGGTCATCAAGGTGCAAGAGGATCTTGACAAGCTCTGTACTGACCTACAATGCACACATGAATCACATAAGTGGTCTATTTGGTTTCTTAAGGAATTGTTCCATTACCATCGATCCATAACTCACCTCTTTGGTGGCAACAGGGTTTGAGTAGATCTGGGTAGTTAGGGAAGCCATGGTCACCTCCAGCTTCTCCACATCTTCTGAAAACAGCACTAAGGACATGGAAACTAATCTTGAGAACCACAAAACTCTTGCTAATATCTGATACATGACAGACTGGACTGCATGCAAAAAATAAATAAAAAAACCCAAAACCATCACAAATATTTATTTCAAGTGGACCTCTCAAAAGAGTTCCTATCCTACCTTCCATACAATCCCGAATATAAGCTGGCGTTTTGCTTTTCTTTAGCTCGGTGTCCATGCTCATGTCATATGGAGTTAAGTCATCATCGCTGTTGAATGGATTTAGTAAAACAATTGGCACAATTTAAAAGAGTGAAACACAAACATGACCACAAGCATTAAAGCATAATAGACCGACTGCTCCGGAACCCATCATCTCTGCTCCAACTACAAGGAGAACCAAGAACTACATCTATCTTCTGCAAATCTTCTATTGAGCACCGATAATATAACTACAGACTCCGCCGATTATCACCGCGTTGACGTCTCTGCACCAGTTTCATCCACACAGACGTACTAAAAATACTATGAACCGATAAGCGCTCTCCAATATATTCACCTATCCAGTTCAGATTCTGATCCAGTATCAGCTTTAGTTTCTTCCTCGCGTTTTCCTTCAATCTTGGCACATTCAACTTTGGACAAGGGCCTGGGGAACAAAGTAATCATTGGAACTTATCACCCCGATATGGAGGAGATTTCAATAGCAATGCCAACAAGACTATGTCCAAACCATCTATATTCTCTACTTACTCTAGAGTCGGAATCTTCTCTAGCTCTGCAGAGTCCGACAGGCTAATGCACGGTGGAGACAGAAGTGACTTCAGGTCTCTGATTTCCGCATCATCTTCATACTGCAAGACGTAGTTTATACACAGTCCATGTATATCTACATTTGGTTACTTTTTCATATTCCCTATCAATGCCCTTAAAGCATGATAACCTACCACAAATTTACTGCAGTAGTGCCTTAACCTGCTAAGGCATCTTCTCTACGGCATTCGACTTACGCCAAGAACCATTGAAATTAGCACCATCTGAAGGTCTCAGAGACCAATTATAAAAATTGCTACGTCCAAAGGCCTTAATGTGTACTGCAAGGACAGGTGCTCTGTGAAGGTGCACTTGAAGAGTAACTACCGAAAACAAACTTACTTACAAAATGCATTGTGGCTGCAAAGCAAACTGTGCCCTGCAAACAGCGACAGCAACACACACTAGAACGCATCCCTACAAAAAGGCAATTAAACAGCTGCCTCACATGATCTGTATAATAAGGCGGCTTACACGGAACGAGAGACTGGGACCCTCAGAATCCACATGACGGCTTAAACATTCAGCGACTACCATCCCCAAGCATCTGACGGGAGGAAGAGAACTGTCCAGGTAGAACCGAGTCCCAGATGTTAGAGCGAAGAGAACCTCTGTGGATATGAAGTTAGAGGGGAGAGAGGAGTTGGCAGTGAGAGAAAGAAGATCGGCATTGTTATAGGGAAAGATATTCTGCCATATTGTACACTCATACCTTGCTTGCAGCTATCAACTTCTTGTTTGTTCAGAAGACTTAAGCAGATAAAGATGGAACGGCTGACGTGCATCAGCTGGGAATAAGGAGAGTGTTTCACTACGGTGCCTGATGACCAAACTTCCAGGAGGTCTCGCAGAACCTGCCAAAACAATACACAGTGATCTGCATTCTAGCTCTACACGCCTAGTCCAGGAGAAGTCTGATGGAAGGTGGACAATCAGATCGGTATCCAATTGGTTTTATATATTTTATGTTATTCCAATTGTAATAAATAATTATTTTTCAAGCCCTTGTTCACTTTAATCTGGGAAAGACTTAAGAGTCTTTGGAATTGACAGGATCACATTAGTCTACACTAGGTGTGTTCCTCACTTTGTAGCACCAATCACATATTAGCCTGCTTCTTTGGAACCTTAACCCTATTGGTTAGTCTGTGTCCCACATGAAGTCACACCCATAGGAGGCAGGGCACTTCTTAGAGAAGGGTTAGGAAAGATGTTCCTCCTCCCCCCTACTTAACCCCACCTTCCAGCAGGAAGGGGGCATAACGTTGAGGAGGAAAGGCTCACATGGACCAAAACCTGCACTACAGTCAATTTGAAGATGGTCTTCTGAGATAGGTAAACACCAAGAACCTGGGAGCATAAGTAATGGCTAGGAGTACAAGCAGTGAACATCCAGGCTCTGAAAGACTGTTTGGATAGAAGAACATTCAGATAGGCAGATACAATACCAGGATCTCCTCAAGGAAGTACAGGCCTGGGAGGATACCAGGGGGTAAATGTATAAAGCTGCGAGATTCTGTCAGGATTAAAAGGTAGAGGTGTTGCCTATAGCAACCAATCAGATTCTAGCTGTCATTTGTTTAATACATTCTACAAAATGACAGCTATAATCTGATTGGTTGATACAGGCAACATCTCCACTTTTCAAAGTCTCCGAAAACTCGTAGCTTTATAAATTTACCCCCCAAGACTGGAAATGAGGCGTGCTTCCCAGAATCAATAACACAAAGATGCATTCTAAAATGACTGATGCTCATACAACCATATATTATACCCACCTTAATCAATAAGGGTCTGCGATTGGTATCCAGAGACAAATATCCCAGAATGCTCAGCAGCAACTCTTTCTGTATAAGAACAAAAAAAACAAAAAAACACCAGTCATTAACCTTCCTAGATCACATCACAGTGTGCCAGACCTGCTTCTCCACTTTATAACAGAAGAGGAAGAGTTACCTTGAGATTGTACTGCAGAAACAGCAGCTTCTGAGTCAGTAAGAACTTAGTCTTTTTATTCTTCAAAACCAGATCTCCCAGCAACTTAGAGAGAGCAGCAGATCTGAGAATGACAGTCATCTGTATAATAAAGACTGGCACATTAAATTGTACTAAACAGCTTTCTACAAGGTCAAACTGGCATGGGGGGGGGGGGGGGGGGGGGGAAGGGGGATGTCAAGCTAAGCGTTACTCTTCAGGATTGGTTAGCAACTATACCAATTAATCAACTAAGCCTTGCACTTTATATATTCGGTGAACAATAGTCTTTCGTGGTTAAACGGATACCGAAAGTTAGGTCTGTCCACTGTTTTTCTCAGAAACCGTATAGTGAATGCCCTTGGCATAAGTCAGCAAAGTATTCAGGAAAAAAAATGGATGGTAAAGTGATAAAAGACCAGGTATTGGGTGTATTTAGAGCATCAGCTCTTGTGACTAGACTTTTTCGCTGCTAGCAGTGTGCATTCCTTCACTGACATCAGAGAGTGAACGTCATTTTTTAAATATTCTATCAGACGTAATTTTCTTTATCTGTATTTCACGAATATCTTTTATACAAGAGGTTCTGCCTGGCATCTGCTAGCCAACATTGTACCTCAAAAAGGATTCAAAATTGAAGGTTGGACGAATTGTAATCTATATCTTTTTAGTCATTTCATAGTGGTGTGACCTAATAATATATTTACTGTGACAACAGCCAACATGGTTCACGATAGGATACAGAGAACCCCAGAACATGGCAACTGGGCATTTTACTCTCACTGGAACAGAAATCACAGTAAGAGAGAGACGTAATTTACCCGGGTGCCCAATGCACAAGGCCAGTTACCACCGGCTCCATCCACCTATCAGGAACAGACTCTATCAGCCTCCAACACATCCTCTGCCAGATGCAATCCGATTGGATGAGGGTAAGCAGACGAGGAAGCAGTAGAGAAAACAGCTCCTCTGTAAGTAAATACAAGAACTTGTCATCAGTCACTTGGAACAGACTGTAATACCAGAAAATAAATCTTTATGTAAATCTACAAATCAAAGTACTTTCCACAGGATGCGGTTATAGTTTGCTGCCATTCAGCTCCTATTAGGGAACATATACTTACTCTGCCGTCCCTGCATACAGACTTTACCTAGGAGCTGTGACACGAATGAGATGGAGCAGCCTTTCCCATCTAGGACAGAGAAGAGGAAATGAGAACCACATAAGAACAGCAGACAGGGAACATGGGAAAAAGCTTTCTAGCTTGGCATGGCTCCCCATTATTACCCTCAGTCAGCTGAGACACCCTCCAATGTGTCATACCGGGCTCAGATGTCCCAATATGGAACTTTTTTTTTTTATTTGAACAATTTCTCTTTATTGCTTACGGACAGGTAGTAACACAGGGTTTGTAGAATCATAGTGTATTCTAATGGCAAACTTTTTTTTTTACTTTATGACTCTACAATGGGTCTTTTTGCCTGAATGTAGTGGCAGGTCCTCCACCAGATGTACACTTACCTCTTAGAGAGACAGAAACCATCTGTAGCACGCGCAATATGGCGCTTCCCACTCGCGGGTAATAGTTCTTGGGATAGAAAACAGGTTTGTTGTGTTTTTGCAGGCAGTTACCCAAGTGGTCTGGCAAGCTGCAGATCCTTGCCAAGATGGCTTCGTGCAAGATAGGGGTTGGAGTAGCCTCCAGCTGCTGCTGGCAAACCTCCCACACAACCTCGGCAAGGGCCCCACGTTGTAAGAATTTCTCCAACACATGGATACAGCGATCTAGGCGGATACAGGGCCTAGAATAAAAGCAAAAGCCAATGAAGTATGGTGAGGGGGAAGACGCACTACGACCAGAAGGGTGAATAGCCATCTTAAAGTCCACCCATTGTCTACCGACAGTGGAAGCAGTGATTTGTTATGGTTTTTTTTTGTGTCTCAGTGATGTCAATATTTCCTAATGAACAGATAGGCTAAAAGAGGATTTTTATACTCACGATAAATCAGTTTCTCTGATTCCATCTGGGGGACACTGCTACCATGGGGTTGTGTGAGGGGAGGGGAGTTTGGCACTTAACTAGTTAACTTTGTTAATGCATGCTGCTGACAAACCCCTCCCCTCTGAGAAAAGAGAGCGTTGGCCAAAGCAAAAATTGTCCCCACATTAAGTAATTGAAACACAAACTAACGTGACTATGTTACTATGCTCAATTCAGTAGGCTAAACAGTTTAGAATAACCCCTAAAATAAATAAATATATATATATATATTGTAATCTTGCCACAATTATAAACATGGAAATTCTATGTCTATACTTTATTATTCATCTGTGAAGTTGTGTGAAGCTTCTATGCCAAACACTACACTCAGGAATTTCCAGCAGCAAGTTGTACATTAGTGTCACAGGATGTATAAAACCCAACTGCTCCCCAACGTGTCCCCTATGAATGTGTATGGGAGGAAGCAACAGTATTGTGTATTATCAGACTGTATCCAGTCACACGGACGAAAACACAACTAAAAGAGAAACATAGTTGTCACCTAGTTAAGGTGCCCATAGATGGGCAGATGCGCAAATCACTGTGCAGTTGGATCCCTGTCCAAACTGGCCACACATTCAGAAAGATCCAGGCATTTAGGCCTTATGCCAATTCTTACCGGCCACAATTAGGTCAGAAAATAACACACACACGGTCTAGTCAGAGTCATCAGCCAAATACGGTTTTCACTAGCCCCATGGGAAACATCCGGGTCAGAGATCAGCGGCTGTTTGGTGCCCATGCACACTGTGTTTTGTGACCAATATAAAACTGAATCGGGTATTGCCTTATAATCCAGGAATCAACTTTTTTTTATCTGGTTGCCTGTGATGACTATATTCAGCGAGCCACATAGTTCTGAAAGTAGTTTGTCCTCCCCTACACAGCATCATACCCCAGTCCTAGCACTATTACTGATAAAAGCACAGGAAATGTGAATCAGTGTAATGCAATGGTGTGAATCAGTGTAATGCAATGGTGTGAATCAGTGTAATGCAATGGTGTGAATCAGTGTAATGCAATGGTGTGAATCAGTGTAATGCAATGGTGTGAATCAGTGTAATGCAATGGTGTGAATCAGTGTAATGCAATGGTGTGAATCAGTGTAATGCAATGGTGTGAATCAGTGTAATGCAATGGTGTGAATCAGTGTAATGCAATGGTGTGAATCAGTGTAATGCAATGGTGTGAATCAGTGTAATGCAATGGTGTGAATCAGTGTAATGCAATGGTGTGAACTACATTATGCTATTTTGCGCATTTGAACCAACACTCAATTTATTGGTGTCCAGTGAAATGTCTGGATATTGGTTCAGACCACAGACAAGCTGCATCCTCTGTGTGCAGATAACAGGCCCACGGTTTGGTTTTCAATAACATAAAAGTACATTACACACTCACCCTGTTCTTCCCAAGCTTTCCATTAGCACTAAGAAAGACTGGTCTGCTGGACCCTCCAAGAAGAAACTGTCCCATAAATCCAAATGTTCAGATGCTAGGAGGTCAAACCATTGTGGACCCATTTGAACCACCAGAAATCTGAGGAAAGGGGTGTAGTGAGTTCTGTTAAATTCAGCAATATTCTGAGCAGATGCCGGGCTCTTGCCTTTTCCAAAGTAACATTTGATGCTCGCCAACACTTCCACCAGTCTGTCTCCATCATGGATCTTAGATAAATCGGTTATGATATTTTGGACCGCAGATCGCACAGACAGTGTGTCCTGATCCATTACAGATAGACTCATTTACCCTACAAGATGAGACACACATAGTGAGCTACTTACCAAGGACAACCAACATATTTCCTAAAGTGTACAGGATGCAATCGTAACCCAAGGCATTCCTTACATTCCAGGCTTTAATGGTCAATAGTATCAAAAAACAACAACTAATTTTACATGTTTTATTGATTTGGAAGTGAGTAAATGTATTGTTTTAACTTACTTCTCCGATTAAGGGTAATGTGCAGCCTTTTTGACGCTTAGAGGGCCGTTCTGTGGCCCCTGACGTGTATCAGTTTGTAAGGAATGAGAAAGGTACAATATCAGTTGTTGTATCAGAGACAGCAAAATGATGAGGCAAACAACTGAAACCTATAGTTCTTCAGCACTGAACAAACTAACACAACAACAGTGTATCTATTCCAATAGTTATAGCCTCTTTAAAGATATACTATACATTTAAAAAAATGCTCCTATCACCATTTTGTGTTAACAACCTAAAAAAAAAAATCAAATAAAAGGATAAAATAGCCTGATAAGTAGTTTTATTTTTGCATTCTGCAGGGTTATTTTTCCCCTGCATTTTCTCAGAATTGAAAAGTTGCTTTCAGGATCTATCATTCATTAAATCTAAATGGTAAAATAAAATAAATAAAAAACTTACTTAGATTTTCAATAATTTAACTTTCAAGTATATTTTTATGAAACACAAATTTTAAATACTATTATACTTAGGGGAGAAAATTAAGTATTGCAATGATTTATGCCAGAGTTGCCAGTCTGGGTCTGCAAGTCGAGCATAATTATGGTATACGTTTGTTGTGTATATAACAAATTAAGTGCTTAGGTTACCTACCTGTGCTCTGAAGAACTACAAGTCACACAGACAAGGCATAGCATGGTGGGACTTGTAGTTCCACATTAGCTAGAGAGCCACAACCCTGAATTAAAATATTGCTTCTAATTTTAGCAAGAATGACAAAATAACCATTCACTAGGTTATAATAATACATGTTATTCAATGCCTAACACTGCTGCAATGCTAATACTATATGTCCCAAGTCTAGTCGCATTTACTTACGTCACAGAAGACAATCTATAAACATTTAACATTACAGTTAAACACTCACCCTCTCCTACAACTGTCAACAGGTCTAAATGCTGGCCGCCGCCATCTTGCTCCTCTCACCGGAAGCTTTAAGCAGACATCTTACTACACCCACTGATCGCTGCATGGGTGACGTCACAGGGGATATAAGGGGAGCGTTCTGCACATAAGAGAAAAGTACCAGCTCTGTGACTGTTGTATAAACTGCATTTATATACACAGGAGTTATTATTCCCTTAGCTGGCAATCTAAAGGTGTGTATAATGTGAATATAGTGTTGTGTCCTTTACACAGAGGCAGTTTATTAAAGATCTGTCCCCGGAAATTTTTATTCCAGATAATGTTAGTATTTTTCAAAAGTGACCATGACCATTTGTATATTATTATTATTTTATATGGTACCACAAATTTTTCTAGTGCCTGGGTATAGTACAGTTTGTATCTAGTTCCATTCTATGTGCTTTACACTTCAATATGTATTAATACATTATAATTAAAAAGATGTTAGCTGTGCAGCAAACCCACCTTTGCTTTTATTTTATATGCAGTGTGTGCTCATGTTTGGTTTGATTACTATAGGGCTTTCTTTTCATATATTTCATTGTATGTCGAAATAGTGTATGGCTGTTATCCAACCTGTGTCTATAAATAACAGAATAGGTCAAATCAGCTGGTTAGATGCAGATTATGCAAGCTACCCAACTATTTATCTACTAGGATATATTAGTTGAAGTTGATGCAAACTATCTGACTCCATACAGATCTTCCAAGTTTTGAGCCTTGTTTGCTTGTGACAAGTCTGTTATCTGACATTTCTGATGAGCTTCTGAGCAAAATTTCATATTCAGGCATAGGGAACCTGCTATTATAATGTTCTTCAAATTTCAGACAATATTTTTTTTGTTTGTTTGTTATGTTTGCAAGAAAAAAAGCAATTACAAATCCAGTAATATATCAATAGCCAGCAAGTATGTCATTGTGGGGAGTGTAGTGCAACAAAGTTTGCCTAGACAGCACTGCATGTGAATTATTTAGATGCACCCAAAAGGGTTATATTTACTAAACTGCGGGTTTGACAAAGTGGAGATGTTACTTATAGCAACCAGTCAGATTCTAGTTATCATTTGTTTAGTACATTATACAAAATGACAGCTAGAATCTGATTGGTTGCTATGTTGGCTGCGGAATTAGTGGCGATATATAAATAAATGGTGATAACGATAATGATGATATCTACTTTTTCAAATCCGCACTTTAGTAGATATACCCCAGAGATTTGGTTACTATGCTTTTAATCCATACTCTGCACATGTTGCAATAAAGGGATAATATGCAGTCACAGCCAAAAATATTGGCACTCTTGCACTTTTTTCAAATAACTCAATTTCCTCGAAACATGAGCTGAAATTAACAACAATATTTGGTCTCCGCAATTCTCTCTCTCTGATAATATTAGAGAACCTTTGTTTTTGATTCTGAATTTCATCATCAACATTTATTTATATAGCGCCAGCAAATTCCGTACCACTTTACAATTGGGAACAAACATAGTAATAAAACAATACTGTGTAATACAGGCAGAGATAGAGGTAAGAGGGCCCTGCTTGTAAGCTTACAATCTATTTGACAATGGAAGTTTGATACACAAGGGCACGTGCTACATCATATTGCATATTGGTCCAGCTAGAATACAAAGGTAAAAAGTATTCAGTGGGCTGTGTGATCAGTCACACAGCAATGTGTGTCAGACGGTTGTTGTCTTGTGTTAGCTGTGTAGAGGGTGGTAATAAGGTAACCTAGGGAGGCTAAGAGGGTGGTTGAGGAATTTTATAAGCTTGTCTGAAGAGGTGGGTTTTTAGAGATCGCTTGAAGTTTTGAAGACTAGAGGAAAGTCTTACTGTGCTATTAAATACTGTACATTCTGTCCTACTTACCTGAGGCTCTGGCCACATCTCTGGTATATAACAGCAGCTTCTGCATGCACAATGACAAGGATAGATTGGCGTGGCAGAAGATGTAGTTCCTGGTGCAGCCATCAACGGGGATTGCTTGTGGTTCCATTATTGTAGATTGGACGCGTCTACAAAGTGCTGAATTAAAAGAATACACATCTCCGGCTGTTAAAAGCCCAGACAGGGACCCCAGGAAGACATAGGTGTGAATGATTGAAATGAGGAAAAGTGTAGCATTTCAGTTGTTTAGATTTAATAGGATGACCTGGGTATAAATGCTGTGTGGAGATCCTGTTTAGAATGTACTCCTCAAATATATATCCTTAAACTGTATTATGGGTTTCACAAATATGTTCCTGTATGAAAAACTCCCAACCAAAGATTAAACAATTGAGCCAGACCAGGGACTAGTTAAGAGAGATGACAATTATCCATATGCTGATGACAGGTACACAGGAATACAGCAGCATCAGATGGGGGCTTTAAAAAAAAAAAAAAACCTGATCTTATCAGCAATAGGATATTGAGAATTTAATTGCATTCTAAACTTGTATTTGTACCCACAGCTAGCACTCATAAGTGTTCCTTAGCGGCCCATTTTGTTCACCCTCCTACCGTATAAACAGATGTGTGATTTAAATAAATAAACATCAATTGTACCTGCAGTAGAGAAAGTGATGCAGAGGTGGGTTAGGGTTAGGGTTAGGGCAGGAAGAGGTGGTGTTATCTTAAAGAATAATGCAGGTTCTTCTAATGGAGTCCTGAACTGTGGGCTGTAGTAAGCACGGTCATGGAATGTATAGAAATTATGTGTGGTAGCTACACTCAATAAGGCACATTGACAAGCCACAAACTCTGCAGACCCAGAATGCTTTTTTATGTGCCCCCCGCCCCCACAAGTGCATTGCAAGGACCCCACTAAACTTTGGAAACCGCCCATCAAAGAAATCCTCGACTAACTTTTCAGGACAGCAGATGCTCCGTAAAAAGCGGAAAGTGGAATACAGCAAAATGCTCACATCGAAGTACAGCCCATAACTACTTGTACCACCATGTTTTCTCCTAAAATGCTTCGCTGTTTTGCTTAATTTATGTCTTATATATTCATGAGAGTGAGCAGAAATAAAGACTGTCTTTATCGCAACATTTCTGTATGTTTGGTGATTTCTAGGTGCTTCCCATTATAAGTATGGGGACAAAGTGAGTTCTCTGGGACCTCAGAGGTGGTGGAAAATTCAAGTCCTTTTGAAGGATGTGTGGGGGGGGGGGGGAAGGGGGTGTGGGCTATGTATAGGAAATCCCCTCTGACTGTTAGGGATGGAGGAATTGATACAGGCTCTGGGTGAGGTATTAGAAATTCCAGAGGTGGCAGATCCTGAGACTGCAGAGCCTTCTCTACTTAAACAAAGGTGAAAAAGCTTTTTCTTTTCCCTTTTCCTCCCAGCTGGAGGAGTTGTTGGGTGAGACCTGCTTGTAGCCGGACTGGAAGTTACAGGTGTGCCGTCAGCTGCAGTCCTGTTAGCAATAACCTCAGGGGGAAGAGGATAAGAGGGAAGCACCTCCCAAGATGAATGCTCCTACTGGGTGGCTGACTAAGACAACTCCCATCCCTATTCCCTGTGCAGCCACGCTTAATAATGGTGTGGGACTAGATGGTTTAGGGCATCCCTAAGTCCATTTTCTTGGAGGCAGGTGCTTCCTTAAAGCTCGCCTTGGTATCTGCTTGGGTGTATAAGGCTGTGAACTGTTGATTTGAGCAGCTTTCAGAGGGTTTATAAGCTGACAAACCAGATCTGAATTACTTCCTTAGGTGAAACAGTCAGAGGTAAGGTGTCCCTGGATTCGGGACTGAGTGGAACACTGATTTATGGCTTTGGGGTCTCGTCCTGTTGGAGTCTCTGGCTTAAGTTCTGGAAGGCTGACGTGGAGTCCAAGGAGACCCAAGTCACTTCATTTTTCTGGGGGTGTTCTGTTTCTTCCAGAGCTTGAGAACAGTATTACTTAGGCAACAGGAGGAAGGAGTAGTTGCTCCAAAGCCGAAGGTGTCCAGGTTTCCCTCCTTTCATTCCTCAGGCAGGTGAGTCAGCGATCCATACGTCAGTTGTCCTTCCCCCAGGAATGGTTTGCAGTGTAGACGCCAGGCCTGGTCTACTAGGGGTCCAATAGCCAAATCTGCCAATTCCAATTGCCATGACAGGCGTTCTGCCCACCCAAGATCTACTGTGGTGGGAGCCTGTCTTCTCCTCTTTCTGGATCAGTGGTTTCAGATCACCACAGTCTGGGTGAGGGGAAACGTGGACTATGGGTACATGATAGATCTCATCAGGTACGTCAACATAATGGCGTCTTGGTTGAACCACAAGATCAAGCTCTTCTGCTCCAGGGCAAGATGTCCTCAGACAATCGTGGTAGATGCCATGTGTGGTCCTTGGTGGTTTCACCTAATTTACCTGTTCAGGACCCGCTTTCAAGGGTCTTAAAGAATGTGAAAATGCCATTCTGGTGGCACCATATTGACCTCAGAGGGCCTTAACCATAGCTATTTTATTCATGGCGGTGGGTTAGTCGTGGATTCTGCTGCTCTGGCCAGACCTACTGAGTTAAGGACCATTATTTTTCAAATCGGTTTAGAAAGTCTGGCTTTAACACCATGGCTGTTGAAGCCATTCGGGCAAAAGGCTTGTCCGAGTGTGTGATGCAAACCATGCTTCGGGCTTGGAAGCCAGGTTCGGCCAAACATTATTATCGGGTCTGGAGGATGTTTATTGCCTGTGTGAAATTAAGGGGTTCCCTACCTCTTCCTTTTGGTTGTCCTGGCTACTTACATTCTTACAGCATGGACTGGAAGCTGGTCTTACCTTATACACATGTTCTCCTTTGCTCCTATTTGTCAATTAATCTATGTGTGGGTGCACCACTTTCAGGAGGGTTTACTATATAGCTATATATTATTAACTATATATTCTGTGACGATTTTGGTTAGCCTCTTGAAAGATTTGGGAATTACCTGGTGCGGTATTTTCTCTTTTCAATATAATTAGATTGTTTTCTTTCAATGAAGACTCACTCTGACGTGCAGACGTTCTTGCAGGGGTTGCTTCACTTACAGCCTTCGTATATTCCCCTACTGGCTCTTTGTGATTTAAACCCAATGTTGAATGCATTGCTGCATTCCCCATTTGAACATTTGGACTCTATAGACTTGAAATTCCTTACGTGGAAGACAAAGTTTCAGAGGATGTTATTGTTTCCTCTTTTCTGTTCCTTTCTCAATTTTGTATCCTTTTCTGTAGGGCATAGTTAAACATAAACTGAGGTCAGCAGGAGAGGGGTATAGAGGGGGGGAGAAGCTAAAGACAACTATTAAGATTCTTAAAGTGCCAGCTATATCCCAATGTACCAGACGTCTCCCCGGTAGACTAAGAGAAATGACTTTAACGGAAGTACAAAATTCCTATTTTTGACACATTATGGGCTGTTGATTCTAAGCTACATCCTGGACAAGATTCGCCTGACAACGGTATTAACAATGTTGTGTTGTGTCTGTTCAGCACCTGTATTAGAAGTGAACACTGTGCTGTTTGTATTTGAATTCCTGTTGAATGACACCACCAGGAAAATTGGTGCAGTAATTTTTTTTTTTTTTTTAAACCACAATGTTTCTTATTTGCCCTATTTTCAACACAATTTCATTAACGCATGTAAAATGCTTTACAAAAGTCTCTGTGTGAACAAGGTCACCTGTACGACACATACTCTTAGGTACTGTTGCGAACTCACACTGATTATGCTGTGCTGGCCCTAGCATTTGGAGTTGATACACATATGTGCCATTTATGTTATTGTTCTGTAACCCAGTAGAGCACTTTGCAGGAAATGACCAACAAGAATAGAACAACCTGTAGCATCGATATGAATGGTGTCTAGCCATTACTGCCTTCACTAGGAGACGTATATGAAGTACGGTCCCAATGGCAGGAACACCATTACTCAGATTGGACAATTCAACATACATGATGGCATAATGTCTCCTATCCACAGTGAATAAATAATACATATAGCATCAATTTATATACCAGCGTGAAAATGCAGTGTTCATAAAAGTTTGATTGTAGATGTGGTGAGGAATCCTCGTGAAGGAATATGTTCCCTTCACTTTAATGTATTATTTTAAAACAATAAAATACTTGTTACTTCGGCATTCGCAGCTCAATTCATCGAGCTTTGGAATCTAAAAATATATTACAGACATAATTCTAAGTAACATTCTAACAAAAAACAAAAACAAAAAAAACAAACATTAAAGTATGTACAAAGTAGAAAATGGTCTACTTGTGTATTAATAAAGGAGATTTAGTAGCGACTAGGAGACACCAGTTGACCAGAGACTTGTATGGTACCAGTAAATACATATATTTATTTACAGAGAAAGGCATAGACACTGTCACAGTACATCTCTAGTCTTCACCTAGACAGAGCATTCTGTAACCGGGAAATTGACTCCTGGGGTCCCAACGACAGCATCATCTCCACCACACTGGGGCCAGTCTACAAAAAGAAAAGTCAAGTTTTACAATTGGGAAAAAAACCTCATATTTAATATCCAACATGACATCCATCTTTTCTAGCAATCAGCCACGATAATATGCTGTACAGCTTCCTGCACATAGAGATAATGTATAATGGACTGTGGCAGAAAGCTGTACCAGCTGTTTTTAGGTGCACAGAGAATAAAACTTTACGCTATCATTTGTGTCCCGCTCAAATAGCTTGCTCCATGTAACTTGTACACAGAAGAAAGGAAACTTACAAAAGTGCAGCGTACATGCCTAGTTTTGCCAGAGTACACCAGTTTTCGTGAAGGAAGCGCATAGTCTCATAGGTCATTATGGCACACCTTTGGATGGCAGGATCTGCATGGAATGGCGCATGGCAAGCACACAATGTATTTAGAGGCAGTTCTCAGTGGGGGTACACAGAGCATTTTACTCCCCATAAAAAGTGCTTACACTTAATGGGTACTCTGGGGGTGCCAGTAACTGGGATTTATCCAATACCTTCAATGGGAACCCATTTGCACATTATAGGAGCAAAGGAAAGTACATTTTGACCTATGTACTTAACACAAAAGTGACACGTAATAGAGATGGCCTGATGTCCCCTCACTCTCATGGCTAAAAGAGATAAAGGAGCCTATAGTAGCATTTTAGGATAAAAACAGCAAGGTGTAAATGAATGAAAAGGGGGTTTCAAATGTTTTACTAATCAGGATGGTAATGAGACTTTTTTTTTACCCATTCTTAGGTCAGACCCACAATCCCCAAAAAGTAGGAGCAGGTTGTTTTCCAAGAGCGGTTCCCAAAAAGCACATATGGTCGTGCACCAAGGAATGCGCCAGCTGACAGTTGGCACCTGCGGAACTGACAAACTCTGCACATCTGCACTTTTGGAAATAGCCTTTAAAGATGGTTTAGGAAGGAGCAACTCTGGAGCAATATCCATTCTATGTCTTTGTAAGTCTGCAACGATCTGTTGTACCTCGAGGCCACTGAGTGCCAGGCGGAGAACTTTCATGGAAGTGCTGTATTTTGTGGCTCTCAGCTGCTGCAGATGGCTCCTCAGTTCTTTATTTAACATTTCCAGGCTCATGTCATTGTGGTTATTCTGCAAAAGCCTAGGAACAAAAATAGTGACTGTTAGAGAGCTTGTCTTGTTGTGTAACTCATATACATGTGTGAATGTTCTCAGCTGGGCTCACTACAGGACTATAGCAGATACAGGTGTTTTGCAGGAATAGAGCAGGTTCTTTAGCAACAATTACTGTCTATTGCTCATCTATAGCTGTTACACTCAACACCTACTTAAAGTTACCATACTTTACATGGAGAATTTCTTCCCTTCATACACAGCTGTCACATGTTGGCAGTGCCAAGGTGGTATCGATGGAGGGCTCAGCCTCCTCTCCACTCTTGATCCACTTAGTCTGGGTGATTTAGCTTCCCCACCCCCAGTACATTCCAGGATCTTGATCCCCGAGGCCTGATGCCCCTTGCACCACGTTACAACAAACTCCACAGTGCAGAGAGTACTACACACCGCACAGTTAGACTTCCAATCCCACTGGCCTCACTCGACAGTAGGTGCAAATCTTCCATTCGCACCGAGGGCCGAATCCACAGATAGGCATAATTCGGACACAGCAGGTCTGTGAGCATACACAAGTGTCCCTGAAGGAAAAACCAGGGAGATTTCATTAGCAGACATACAAATTAGTAATCATCAGCGTTAAAGCTCCTCAAAAAAAAAATACATAAAACATCCTTCGAGGACTGATACAAATGCATGATTCACATAAAGAGTTAACATTTACCTATACGCACTAACCAGTTTGATATCACAGCGAGAGTAGCACCAAGAACGGCTGTAATGCCACATTATGA